>NW_028234355.1:0-107997 GCF_057382095.1 Aulonocara sp. 'chitande type north' Nkhata Bay | reverse complement strand
TTTCCACATTGACCAAAAAATTTTAACTTTGTTTTATCGTTCTTTTATTGAGTCTGTTTTATCCTTTTGTTTGGTGGCATGGTTTGGTCAGACCTCTGTCACAGAGAAAAACTCTCTAAATCAGTTAGTGAGATGGTCCAGTCATCTGATAGGTGAGCCACAGTCTTGTTTAGCCTCCCTGTACTCCAAGCAGGTACAGAGGATGGCTTTATCATTCCTTAAAAATAGTTCCCATCCGCTAAGGGGTGAATTTCAGCTTCTTTCCTCAGGACGGAGGTTTCTATTTCCGAGATAGCTTTGTCCCCGTTGCTCTCACTGAATTAAATAAGAACTGTTTTTGATTCGAAATATTAAATTACTATATATGTGCTACAGGGAGGTTTATATCTTTATTAGGTAGATGTGTTTTTGAAGGGATGCTAAATGCTATCATTTTTTCTGTAAAGCAGATTTACCTTGCCTGTGGGTATAAATAAAGTTACCTTGACCTTGACCTCCTGTAATGATCCTCCTGACACAACAAACAGCGCTCACCTCATCTGCAGGTTATACATATTGCAAAGTCATGCAGCAGGGTGCACTGAACTGGATCAGATCTGGCATATTGACACCCCTGAACTAGCTGATAAGTCATTTCATACAAAACCATATATGTGAGTCTCATGGAGGCACTGCATTACTCATTCTTTCATCTCTGAGTAGAAGGAGCACATTTTAGTTTTGACCATTTTCAGCTGCCCAGGCAGTATGTGGGAAACATTATTATACACTATATTATCAGAATCAGAATCAGAATCAGAATGGGTTTATTGCCAGATGTTGAGGTTTACAACATTAGGAAATTGCTGCGGTGTTTCAGTGCAGACAATAAGAATTAAAGTGCTATGTAGAAAGAAAGTTACCAGAAGTATTTCCCCTTTTGCCTTCACACACATATAACTGAGATCCCAGTCTTATTCCATAGGGTTTGATATGGTGTCGGCCAACCCTTTGCAGCTACAACAGCTTCAACTCTCATTGGAAGGCTTTCCATAAGGTTTAGGAGTGTGCTTATGGGAATTTTTGACAATTCCTCCAGAAGGACATTTGTGAGGTCAGGCACTGATGATGGATGAGAAGGCCGGCCTTGAAGTGTATGCTCTAATTCAGCGGTCCCCAACCCCCGGGCCTCGGACTGGTACCAGTCCGTGAGTTGTTTGGTACCGGGCCGCGAGAGTTGAGGCTCAGGTGTGAAATGTATGGTTTTCAGGGTTTTTATCGGTTTTCAGCGTTATTTTGTTATCGTTTTTATCGTTAACTCGGTTTTCAAGGGTCTTTTCACGTGTGTTATGAATAAATCTTCTTTTTTTCTGTACCGGTACTAGTTTTATTTTGTTGTATTTATCCGTGACACCTTAAAGGCCGGTCCGTGAAAATATTCTCGGGCATAAACCGGTCCGTGGTGCAAAAAAGGTTGGGGCCGCTGCTCTAATTCATCCCAAAGGTTTTCTCTCGGGCTGAGTTTAGGACTGTGCAGGCCAGTCAGATTCTTCCACACCAAACTCACTCATCCATGTCTTTAAGGACCCTGCTTGTGTGCACTCGTGCACAGCCATGCTAGAACAGGAAGGAGCCATCCCCAAGTTGTTCCTACAAAGTTGGGAGCATGAAATTGCACAAAATATTTTCAGTTTCTTTCACTGGAAGTAAAGAGCTGAGCCCAACTTCTGAAAAACAACCCCACACCCCCTCCAGCAAAGTTTAAACTTCTCTATATTGTGCTCGGCCATGGAAACCCATTCCATCAAGTTCTCTACACACTGTTCTTTAGCTAATCTAATGGCCACATGAAGTTTGGCGCAAACATAATGTGTCCTTCCACACCTTTGCTGATGACATTCAGATCTACCTCCCTCTGAGGTTAGACTGTAAGGACTCTCTGCAGCCGTTATTCTCCTGTTTGTCTGACATTAAGACTTGGATGGCTCTTAACTTTCTACATCTAAATGAAAGTAAAACTGAAGTCATTGTGTTTGGGCTTCCTAAAGACCCCAACCTTTCCTTTGATTTTGTGGGACCCCTAACTTCTGAATGTACTTCCTCCATTAAGAGCCTCGGTGTTACTTTTGACAGTGCTTTTAAATTTGATAAACAAATCAGCTCCGTAGTCAAGGGATCTTTTTATCATCTACGGATTTTAACTAAAGTCAAGTCCTACCTGTGCAGGAACGATCTAGAAAGGGTGGTCCATGCTTTTATTACATCACGGCTGGACTACTGTAACTCCCTTTATGCTGGTTTAGATCGTTCCTGTCTGCATCGCCTCCAACTGATGCAGAACGCTGCTGCTCGCATGCTGACCGGTTCCAAAAAGAGAGACCACATCACTCCAGTCCTCTGCTCTCTCCACTGGCTCTCAGTTGCTTTTAGGATTGATTTTAAAATTTTATTGCTGGTTTTTAAGGTTCTTAACGGTACTGCACCTCCTTACCTGGCAGAGCTTCTTAGCATTTACCGCCCCAGGAGATCTTTGAGGTCAGCAGACCTGATGCTTTTAGATGTTCCCAGGTACAGACTAAAGACTAGAGAAGAGAGGGCTTTTGCTGTGGCTGCACCCAGACTGTGGAACAGTTTACCTCCTCACATCAGATTCTCCACAAGCCTAGGAACTTTTAAAACTGCTCTTAAAACTCACCTCTTCTCATTGGCTTTTAGCAAGGTTTAACTTATTGTTTTAATTTATTGTTTTATCAGTGAGGTGTTTTATGTACTTGTGTTTTATTGTATTTTATATTTGTATTTTATTGTACAGCACTTTGGTCAGCCTCGGTTGTTTTTAAATGTGCTTTATAAATAAACTTGACTTGACTTGACTTTGGAGGTCTGTACTGACTGAATCTGAAAAAAGTTGGCAACCTCTGTGCCACAGTATCTGTTGAGCCCGCTCTGTGATGTAATGTGGTCTACCACTTTGTGCCACTTTTGAAATATTTAATATTGAGGACATTTCAAGACTGGACTTGTTGCACAGGTGGCATCCTATCATAATACCACGCTAGAGTTCACTGACATCCTGAGAGCAACCCATTCTTTCACAAATGCTTATAGAAGCAGTCTGCATGCCTAAGTGCTTAATTTTATACACCTGTGACCATGGAAGTGATTGAAACACTTGATTTCAATTGTTTGGATGGGTGAGTGAATATGTTTGACCATATAGTGTATGATACGTCCATTGTGAGATTATTATACTATTTTATGCCATGTTATACCTCTAATTAAAGCTTGTGAAATCATTATGTAGTTTTAGGTTGCATTATTCTCCTGACTTAGAAGAAGGTGATAACTATTACATTTATTAGAATGATTTGTATTACATTAGACTGCTGATTTATTGTGAATGAATGACATTGTTTTATGATGCATTATACTGCTGATTTGTAAGAAATACTGTTTTCAGAGAATCATGGCCTTATTTGTCTGATTAGAAAGAACAGAACATACTGCACAGGAAGCCAAGGTCATAACTTAGGCTCACTGAGAGAGAAAGAATGTGGATGTTTAGGTTTTATGACTTTGGAGGGGGGCTGAAGCTATAAGAGTTCTGGCGGACACCCTCCTCTCCATATCTCCCGTCCAGATGGTAATGCTCAAAAGTGTTGTATGGAACAATGAGAATTGTATGGAATAAAGAGACTGTTGATTGAACATTTATGTTGTTCTTCCTTCAGCCCAAAGATCAAAGATTGGGATATTTAACACCATTAAACAGATGTAAGTGTTCAATGGATCAACATCGACTGACAGTAGGAAGAGCATTGCATGATGACAACTTGCATCAGGATGTAGCTAGCACCTAAATCTGGACCCACAATTATTACCCAGCATAACATTGATATGATGACAATGTAGGAGCATGAAGACAAAGGTGTCATGATCCTCTAGTCCTCCTGTGCCAACACACCTTCTATCTTTCTCTTCTATATCATTGTGTGTGTGTATGTGTGCATGTGAGTAATTCTGCTGTGTGCAATCCTACGATCACTCACCTTCTAGTTAAGGCTGAAGATTTCTATGTCTTGCTTGTGTTTGCCGCTCTGTTGTACTTTTTAGTGAGGCAGATGTCCTGTTTCACTGGTATTCATGGATGCAGCTGAAAGTCAATAAACCTTTGAAAGTTTAGAACACATTTGAATGGTGTCTATTAGTTTTAGTCATTAATTCATTAATTAGAATATGGTTGCTTTGTCTATGCCTCATTTGAGGCTAATATACTATACTAGACTGCATAAATAATAGATTATTCTTACTTTAAGTTTATCCTCTAATGCAGTGGTTCCCAAACTCACGTCACGCTGTGCACCACGTTATTGTTTACATGAGATGAATTGCAGAATGGCAGATAGAGACAAAATACTGTTAATCTGACTATCTTCTGTTTTTATGCGCTTACATTTACACACGCACCTATTGTCACTCTGTTTAGAAAGGCAGAGGCGTCACGGTGTGATTATTTTACGTATAGTTGTTTTTTTTCCTGTGTAATAATATTCAACATTGCTATCAAATCAAAAAATGCCTCTCTGTGCAAAATGGGCTTAAAAACATAAACAACTGTGGAATGCCGTTTTTCCGTGATTTCGACAGGGGGAACAAATCAGCCTGATATTATTTGTATCCCACTGTAACTTTACTGTATAAAGAGCTAACATCTCCAAAATGTCAGGAGTAGTTAGTCATTACAACAAGTGTTTGTGAACTAAAAATCAAGAATGTGGGATACTGTTTGTCTGTGATTTGGAGAGCCCAGTGCTGCTCCCGACAAAGGGAAAACCAATTCTGCAGGGGAGACCTACCTTGGCACTTGTGCAGGTGAAGCCAAAGGGAAGACATGCTTCACCATATTCTCTAGTCTTTGGAAGTTAGTAGAAAGAAAACTTTAGTTTGAACTTTAAACTCAAATGTTCTCTGGCTTGCACATAAATCCATCATAAATGAATGGAATGCTGCAAATAACTTGCTTTACTTAACATGTTTATCCTCTGAACAAAACAGATGCCCTATTTCTGATTAATCAGACTCAACTTCAGAGTCACAATTCTGGCACACATAAATTGCCTGGCCTGAGGTGCAAGCATCATGGGCCCATTAGTTGCATTTTACGCATTTTACCCAGGTCTCTTTTGGACAACTGTTTGAAAATGGCTCCACACAGACAAGGCAGAAGCACTCTTCATCATCTGATGATGACTCTTGAATTATTTTTCTTCTTTTAGCTGCGTTGTTCTTCATAGGTCCAGATGTTTCCCCCCCTCGCGTCCCTCTCTTTTGAAACAGCTTTTTGCTAGATTCAGCCTTATTCTTTTCTTTTTCTAGTTGCTGCTTCACTGGCGTGTCGGTTAGAATTGCTGATTTGCGTTGTTTTCTTCCTTTGCTGGATGGTTTTCGGCGGCCAGCTTTTGGATATGGCCGGATGTCCTCTGGAGTTGGTAGTCCGCTGTCAGTAATTGCAGTGCTGGGTAAGGGTGAGCTCGTGATAGAGATGGTGCTGGAGCTTGGCAGTTCAGAGTTGGTGCTGGGGCCTAGCAGTGCAGAGTTGGTGCTGGGGCCTGGCAGTGCAGAGGTAGTGCTGGGGCCTGGCAGTGCAGAGGTAGTGCTGGGGCCTGGCAGTTCAGAGTTGGTGCTGGGGCCTAGCAGTGCAGAGTTGGTGCTGGGGCCTGGCAGTGCAGAGGTAGTGCTGGGGCCTAGCAGTGCAGAGTTGGTGCTGGGGCCTGGCAGTGCAGAGGTAGTGCTGGGGCCTGGCAGTGCAGAGTTGGTGCTGGAGCCTGGCAGGGCAGGGTCCGGAATAGGGCGATCTGTGATGTAGGATGGTGCAAACTCGGCTTCCAGAAATACATTTCTGTTGTAAGGTTGAATCCCAGCCACCCTAAAACCAGCCTGAATGTTCAATGGGGTTGCAGCCAGAGGATATGCAATTGCCACAACCCCAGGAATGTCATAAATAGACATTGTCTTCCCAGGGTTGTTCCTCATCCAGGCATCACACGTGCTGTTGATGTGCCTCTTTAGTGGCCCGTAGACAGACCTGTCTAATGGTTGGAGCCGATGTGAGCAGTGCGGTGGGAATGACAGCATGATTATGCCATTTTCTTTGGCATAATTGAGTCCATCAATGGACAGATGAGACTCGTGGTTGTCCAAAAGGAGTAAACAGGGCTTCTCCTTTGAACACTTTGTATGTTCATTGAAATGTTGCAGGAAGTCAACAAAGTGTGTGTCTTTCATCCATCCAGAGGAATTTGCCCCTCCTTTGCTGCCGGGTGGCCCGTTGATCAGGAAATGGTCACGGAAGTGGACACGTGGGAAAATAAAGTATGGAGGTAAACTATTCCCTATGGCTGAGACAGAACAGGCCAGTGTGACAAGGGTTCCCCTTTCAGCAGAGGTCAATGACCCTACTTGTTTGAATCCACGTCTGGCCAACACTTTGTCTGGTTTATGTACAGTGGTGACCCCAGTTTCATCAACATTCCAAATGTCTCCTGGTCCAAACTCATATTTGCATAACACTTTCTCTAAGTTGTCAAAGAAAGCACTGACATTCTCTCTGTTGAAGCTACTTGCCCTGGCAAGACTAGTTGCTTCTGGCTTTCGCAGTGACAATGTTGTATGCTGCTTTAAAAAGCCTGTAAACCACTCTTTGCTGGCCTTTTCTTTTTCTGCCCACAAAGGCACAAACTTCAGTTCGTGTGCCACAGCAAACTGGTAGGCAAGCTTTCTGACCTCACTTGGTGACAGACCAAAATAAATGTCAGCTGACCTAGTAATATATTCAACAAGCTGCTTTTCCAAATCAGGGGAAAAAATCTTCCTTGGCGTTGTATAACCAACCATTGTTGTTGGCATGGCTGTCTGACTTTCAATTTCTTCTCTGGTAATCTTTTGACAATACCGAGTTAGAGTACGGTAATTTATGTCAAAATCCTTTGCTGTACTTCTGATTGATTTGTTCTGCATCTTTACCTGCCTGACTGCCTTTAACATAATGTCAGGTGGTGTTCTGCCACGCTCTGTCTTTCGTTGATAATTTCGAACCATCTTACTTTCTTCCTTCCTTCCTTAATTCCTGCCTCTCCTTCCTTTCTTCAAAAACCTTATTACAAATACAAATGAATTACAATATCAATTTTTTGGAGCATTTATTTGTACTGGGGCAAGTTGTCACATGTGACGACTTGCCCCAAAGTTAATGAGACAACTTGCCCCAAACTGACATTTATGCTAATTTTGGCTAAATGTCAGGGTTAGCTCAACATAGCACATCAGCTGAAGTATCAAAAGACACGTTAATGTCTCCTCTATTTTGTGTAAAATAATAATTTGTAACATCTATACCTAACAAAGTTGTACTGATGAAAATTTAAAGTGATTTATTTTTCCTTTTAGGTCAAAAAAATAAAAAAGATGTGCTCACCTCAGATTAGAGCAGTCTTGACTACATGTGAACAGGAGGTTGACTATAG
Organism: Aulonocara sp. 'chitande type north' Nkhata Bay; assembly: GCF_057382095.1. Taxonomy (NCBI): domain Eukaryota; kingdom Metazoa; phylum Chordata; class Actinopteri; order Cichliformes; family Cichlidae; genus Aulonocara; species Aulonocara sp. 'chitande type north' Nkhata Bay. The sequence continues at coordinate 100,495 of NW_028234355.1, read as the reverse complement.
AAGAAGAAGTCACACAAAGTGGCTATTTCATTTTTGAGATAGAGCCTCTAGTGTTGGAGTTATGAACAGTGTGACAACTTACCCGTGTGACAACTTACCCGTGTGACAACTTACCCCGCTCTCCCCTACTACATGGAAGCTCCTGTCAGGCATCATATCGGCTAAGATGAACAGGCACATGGGTCAATACATGAGCGGGACACAGAAAGGGATTGGCAAGAATACCAGAGGCGCAAAACACCAGCTACTGGTAGACAGAACAATCAGCCGAGACTGCAAGACCAGACTGACCAACCTGTGCACTGCCTGGATTGATTACAAGAAGGCCTATGACTCAATGCCCCACAGCTGGATACTGGAATGCTTAGAATTGTACAAGATCAATGGGACCCTAAGAGCCTTCATCAGGAACTCAATGGGGATGTGGCGTACAACACTAGAGGCCAACTCCAAGCCCATAGCACAAGTCACCATCAAGTGCGGGATCTACCAAGGAGATGCTCTGTCCCCACTGCTGTTCTGCATAGGCCTGAACCCCCTCAGTGAGATCATTAACAAGACTGGCTACGGATACCGACTACGGAACGGAGCAGTTGTCAGCCACCTCCTGTACATGGATGACATCAAGCTGTATGCCAAGAGTGAACGAGACATCGATTCACTGATCCACACTACCAGGCTATACAGCAATGACATTGGAATGTCATTCGGACTGGAGAAGTGTAGTCGGATGGTAACAAAGAGAGGGAAGGTAGTCAGAACTGAGGGGATTGAACTACCAGAAGGCAACATTGCAGACATAGAGGACAGGTACAAGTACCTGGGGATCCCGCAGGCGAATGGGAACCATGAAGAGGCCGCTAGAAAAGCTGCAACCACCAAGTACCTGCAGAGGGTCAGGCAAGTCCTGAGGAGTCAGCTGAATGGTAAGAACAAGATCCGGGCCATCAACACGTACGCCCTGCCCGTGATCAGGTACCCTGCTGGGGTAATAGGCTGGCCAAAGGAGGAAATAGAAGCCACTGACATAAAGACAAGAAAGCTCCTTACCATGCATGGAGGGTTTCACCCCAAGTCCAGCACCCTGAGGCTGTACGCTAAGCGCAAGGAAGGGGGCCGGGGACTGGTGAGTGTCAGCACCACAGTCCAGGATGAGACAAGGAACATCCAAGAATACATTGGGAAGATGGCCCCAACTGACCGAGTGCTCAGTGAATACCTCAGGCAGCAGAAACCCAAGAAAGAGGAGGGAGACGAGGAACCATCATGGAAGGACAGGCCCCTGCACGGTATATACCACCGGCAGATAGAGGAGGTGGCTGATATCCAGAAATCCTACCAGTGGCTGGACAAAGCTGGACTGAAAGACAGCACAGAGGCACTAATCATGGCAGCACAAGAACAAGCTCTGAGCACAAGATCCATAGAGGCTGGGGTCTATCACACTAGGCAAGACCCCAGGTGCAGGCTGTGTAAAGATGCCCCAGAGACAATCCAGCACATAACAGCAGGGTGCAAGATGCTAGCAGGCAAGGCATACATGGAACGCCATAACCAAGTGGCCGGCATAGTGTACAGGAACATCTGTGCCGAGTATAATCTGGAAGTCCCGAGGTCAAAATGGGAGATGCCCCCAAGGGTGGTGGAGAATGACCGAGCTAAGATCCTGTGGGACTTCCAGATACAGACGGACAAAATGGTGGTGGCTAACCAACCGGACATAGTGGTGGTAGACAAACAGAAGAAGACGGCCGTAGTGATCGATGTAGCGGTTCCGAATGACAGCAATATCAGGAAGAAGGAACACGAGAAGCTGGAGAAATACCAAGGGCTCAGAGAAGAGCTCGAGAGGATGTGGAGGGTGAAGGTAACGGTGGTCCCCGTGGTAATTGGAGCACTAGGTGCGGTGACTCCCAAGCTAGGCGAGTGGCTCCAGCAGATCCCGGGAATAACATCGGAGATCTCTGTCCAGAAGAGCGCAGTCCTGGGAACAGCTAAGATACTGCGCAGGACCCTCAAGCTCCCAGGCCTAATATATATATATATATATGTCCATTTAATATGCCCATTTCACTTTTCCATTGCTAAACTGTAACATCTACAGTTACCGGTAGCAGTTTTAGAAAGATATAAAATTAGTATTTAGCAGAATTGAGTTTAGCTTATCGGTGTGCCCCTCCACAACAGTCCCAGTTTCCCTTTGGGGTAAATTAAATTCCCACCCCTGCTCTTGACTGAAGGTGGCACTTGGTTTTTCCACTTTATGCAAAGAATGGATCAAATTGCTAAAACTGTCTTCATGAAGCTCTGACTGGGGTTTATCCCAGCTAACAAAAAAAGAAAAAGAAAAAAAGAAAGAAAACCCTTGGCTGTGCTAAACTTGCTTTGCAGTCTGGTGTGGTGACAAGAAATATTTATATCAAAACTTGAATTACCTCCAGCTCTGATACATTGTTATCAAATTTAGCTTCCATAAACACTCGTGTGCACAGATTTCTGCCAAACTGGCTGAACCCTTTTCATCTTCTTCTCTCTAAACATCAGACCATGTGTCCCGTGTGTGGGCGCTGAGACACCTGTAATGGATCACAACAATTTACATATCACAGCTCACTTCAAGCTGCTCCTTGCTGTCTAAAAATAAATAACTCCAAGCTATGGTGGTGATGGAAATTAATATCAGGCCTAAATATAAACATATAAATTGGGGCAGGGTATAGGGGAGAGGCAGATCATGCGTGCACGGGGAGGCCTCCCAGATCCTGTGTTTAGAAAGAGAAAAACGTGCCGTACCTTGTCCGTCTGAGCTTCATGCTCAAATGAGGACTTACCATAAATATTTCCGACAACAGAAATGGGAGAATGTTATCAAACGCAAAGGTTGAATGCACACACATGGCACACGCATGTTCAAAATACATGGGTCTTTAATGTGGCATGTACAGTCTTAAAAATAAATAAAGACAAGCTTTAAAATGTTACATGTCACAGCTATGCTTTCCTCCACTGGGACACTTTGACTGTTTATCTAAAAATAACAGTCTTCACAATTCGCACGGCAATAGTAGCCAAGCTCACACGGGAAACATTTTTCTTCTGTTTTCCTCACAGAAATGATCACAAATCTTAAACCCACAGAATCTGTGATCTAAACATTTTAGGGAGTTGTTCTAAATGTTGAACAACCCAGAGGACATTTTAGATTCTTTCAGCTAATTGTTTTGGTTTCACCTCGTCTTCACTCTCACTTTGCTTATCAATTTCCAGCAGCTGAGCATGTTTGGTAAATTCAGCATATACAGTAGTATACCTACCCAGCTCCAAAAAGAGTTAGCATTATACTTTTTAAAAGAGAAAGTGTGCACACAATGTCTCACTTCATGCTTGCTCTTCACCAACCTTTGGTGTCACTTTGTCATCACTCGTGTTGTTGTTATTGTCTTATTTGTTACGATTTAGGGTCTGTGAGCATAAGCAGAGGTTTTTGCTCAGGTAGTAACTGTGACCTCTTTTTCAGAGGCTTCTCTAACATTTAATGGTTGTAAAATATGTCAAACTTTTTGATAAGGGGTTGCACTGAGGATTTTGGACGATGGTGTTTAAGTGTTGTCACTGCCCAGGATTCGTGGACACAGATTCTTGTTCACTTAGCCGCTGTTTACAGTTTAAAAGTCTCCATCAGAACAAACACTTCTAACTGTACTTTGCTCCTCATTGTCTTTGAAAAGCAAGAGCTGATAAAACAGTTAATGCCCTTTTATCTTTAAGTTTGGTATAGTATTCTGTCTTAATCTATTTTGTGTTTTATTTACTATATGGGGAAAAGTCCTGTCAGCCCTGTGCTGAGAGGGCTGTGGTCATCAATCCATCCTGTTCTAATAAAGCCAAATTTCCGGAAGACTTTTAGATGTGTTCAGTTTTATTCATATAGCACCACTGTCAACAAATCTTTTATCAAGGCACGTCATATTGTAAGGTAAAGACCCTACAGTGTTAATCTAGGACAAATGTTCACTCTGATTCATTGATGAAGCGAATGCAAGTCAGTAATCAAAGGAGAGTTTTTAGCCATAACTAACTACATATGTATAGTATATCATGAGTGGACAGACATGGATGTAAAGCACACCTTAACTGTTTGGCTGAGCCAAAACAAGCACAGCAGTGGTCTGGATATTGTTAAATGTGCAAATATTGTTTCACTTTTTTGTATGTCAGGTGTCATGTTTGAAGAAAGCACTTTGAAGCCACTTGAATGTATATGAACACATTTACATGAGCACAAACTGACAAAAAGGTTATGCTGTCATTATGTTTTAGTATAGTTTATGAGTTGCGGACAATAAAAGAATATTAAAAATCAAATGTATCAATGCTCTTGTGTACTACTTGTGCACAGATAGTTTTAAGTCGTTTTGGGGGCATAAAGTGTAGGAAATACACGTGTAAAAGTTCAGGTATCCCTTTAACAAGGCTTTTTCTATTGCTTGTGCCTTGATGTGGTAGAGATATCTCATTATAATTAAAAAAGAGAAAGCTTTTAATCACTGTAAAATCTGAAATTTCTATAGTTGTGAAATAACAGGAAGATTTCTATCATTTAATCATTTATTTATTACTTTGGTATAATTTAAATAGCTGTGAGGAAGGTCTTTATCAGCAGAGGAAAATGCAAAACTTATAAAACACAGTTAAATGTCCAACATTTGTGTTCTCCCTCACATTTTCCTTTGGGCCGGATTAGTCCTTGCTTGGCCCCTGGGCCTTACACCCCTGCACACACACACCTTTTTTTTTTCTTGCTGTGCACCAACCAACTGATGTTATTTTAGCCAAAGGGACTAGTTTTTATTTGCCACTATTTTTCAGCATTTATCTCATTTTCACAATAAAAACTTAAACAGTGAACTTGCAAACTAATCCTATGAAGACTAAGAGGAAAAAACAAAAAGGTCTTGGCACATGCTATTTTAAGACTTATTTCCTGCCACTAGAGGGAGACAACACTACATATTTGTTACCTTTCTTGATCGCTGTACTGGACTGTATGACAGCCCTCTGTCATATTACACATAATCATTGTTAGGGTGATGGAAGACATGTCCTAACAAGCCAGGTTTAGAGGAGTATTAGGTATTAAAGCAACATACTGTGATAATCTGTTTATTGGAGGCTGGATTTTATTACTCTGTAATGTTCTGTAATGTTCAATAACTGGTATTGTAACTGGTATGTGGCTTCCTGCTGTCATTCTGTTGTGTCATGAATTGATGTGCACAACAGTTCATGTTCAATAACTGGTATTGTATATATTCTATATTACATACAACACTTCGGTGTAAGCAAAACAATTGTCAAAAATTGAAAGTGAGGAGATAAGAGCTAAGATGGTTATCGTTAGCAAGAGTTTGGATGTTTGTTTGTTTTTTTATGTACAAAGGCAAAGTAAGTAAGTAAAAGTAAAGTAAAATCTATTTATATAGCATGCTTCACAGATAAAAATCACAAAGTGATTCACAATACAGAGAATGAAAATGAATAAGAATGAAAATATAAGAAATAACAATGTAAAACAACATAAAAACAACTAATTAGTTGACAACTTGTGTATATAAAAATGTCTTTAGCTGCTTTTTAAAAGAAACAATGGAGTCAGTGCAGTGTGAAAACAGTGGAAGAGAATTCCACAACCGTGGTGCCACTGCCTGAAAGGCCCGATCACCACGAGCTAGCAGACTCTGACCTGATGACCTTAGAGCTCGGGAAGATGAATGAGGTTTCAGCAGGTCAGACATATACTGAGGAGCCTGACCATGTAGGGCCCGAAAGGTTAAAACTAAAATTTATGTAATCAGCAAACAGCTTCATGTAATGTCAGTGTAGGTTCTCAGTCATCCAGGTCACAGTAGTCTAAGAGCATGAAAAAAACAACAACTGGACTCCTCTATGTTTCACCTGGTTCAGAAGGCTTCTTCTCTTCTAAGACCAAATGGTGCAGAGTCCCGTGTATTTAAACGCTAGTGGGGATGGTCACTTAAGAGGGTCTTTAACCCACTATTCAAAGTCTAGTTGCTTTCTTTTCAAAGCTCCTTAGACAACTTCATGTGATCTTCAACTGTACTTATTTGATTATTCTGATTTTTAATTATAATGTGATAAGACATTATTTTACCATTAAAGGCTCTGTCTTTATTTCCACGTGTTGTATTTTGTCCCCATTTATCCTTTGTCAGGCATCCAATAGCTTCACATCAGTGTTTGTAATCATTTTCAAGTAATGGTTTTACCTGTGTAAAATTATTACTTGAAACAGTAAAGAAAGAAAAAAAAAGCCACCTCTTTCCTATTGGTGGAAAAATGTACCATGTTGAGCAATAAAAAAAATGGCAACACGTGAGATTTGGTTGTTTAGGAAGAGGGGAAAGTTTTGGGAGTGATGGCAGCGAGAGAGAGTTTTGAGATGTGAAAGATTTGTGACGTTTAGCGTGGAGCTTATAGTTAGTGTGTTGTGTGTTCGTTGCTTTGTTTTGAGTGTCGTGAGGGTACTAATGAATGTCACAAAAGCAGATTGCAATGTAAACACTGTCTCCAAATGGAAAACTGGATCCCTGTGGAGTTCTCTTCTGTCTTGTGGCGGACAAACTATTTTTTTATTTTTTTATTTTTTTACAGGCACAAATAATTTGTGTGGCATCTTATTGTGACACTTGATCGTTCTCTCATTTTAGCTATCGTAGTACTTTTTAATGGTTGTCCAAAAAAACCCCACTACATGCACTGGCTGCATTTTTAGATAAATAGTTGTATATAACTTTATTTACAAAGTTTGTGCACAAGTTTTCAAAATTTACAATTTATATTTGCATTTCAAGTTATGAAAATAATTCACTAAACGTGTCTGTGGTACTACTAACTACTACTCGGATTTTTTGTTTTTCTGTGATTTCAGATCAGTTGTGTTAATACACTGCGCAGGTGACCAAAAATTACACAAGCAGCTCATAATTGCATAATTGGGAATGTAATGGCAGAAGCCTGCAGGCCTTGAATATTTTCAACATGCTAATGGGAGTATGTTGAGCACAAAGTAAACAAAAACAACAACAACAACTTCTCTGATCTTATCAATTAAACGGCCTCCTTCGCTGTCACCTCATGATTCGCTGATTGAACAATCACGTTTCTCAGTTGGGTATAAGAAGAGCTGCTTGCAGTCGTAGCTGTGTGTGCAGTTTGGACCTGAGCAGCATCCTGCTGGCACAGCTGGCTGTGGTCCGTATCATCAAAGTCATGTTTAAAATATGTTGAATGACAGAGCTGCCACAGTGAAGAGGCATTTTTAGTAATAACATCACCGTCATGCATTTAGGATGTCAAACTGTTTCACAGTTTAAGGTTTTTATAATAAAACAGAGATGCCCTGACGATGATACCAATGGTTGATTTTCATTGTTATACAAGACTGCCACCTGGTGGTGAAAGAGTTTCAATGAGTTCTTTGACTTTTTTGGCTTTTTCTGACGACGCATCTCCCCACACACAGCTTTAATGTCAAATCAGGCTAACAACCTAATTGTTAACCTTAGTATAGAGACGTCTTCATCTCTGTACTAAAGTACAGACACAAACTTGTATTGCTGTTGTCTCAATCACAGGAAGAAAGCTGACTATAACTCATTCATTTAAGAAGAACCATTAAGTTTATTCCTACAAGAAAGTTACAGCCGTGTAATCAAATAGGCTTTGATAAGATAAGATAAGATAAGATAAGATAAGATAAGATAAGATAAGATAAGATAAGATAAGATAAGAGGTAATCTATCTTCAATGTGGTTTTACATAAATGGGCTTCTTGTTGCACCAATCTCCATAAAGTGAGGCGTCATACTAAGAATAGTTGTCTTGCTCTGATTTGTCCATGTTGTGGCTGCTTTGATCATTGCCAGAGCCCAGGTACAGTTCTCCTCACAAAGTCCCCACATCTTTCACCCAGCACAAACAGCACCTGGCATGTAATGTACAAAAATGTAATGTACAAAAGCAGCAAGCTGTCAAAATTCAATAAAACTTTACCGTTGTATACTCCTGGATGAATTGTAGTATTTAAAAAACTCGTATATATCCAAAAGCTGATGAAACAATTTCCCAGCAGCAGCTCTGAGTGAATAAATGACTGTTTACAGACTTAACGTGTCTGTATTTGTCAGTTCATCAATGAAAATATGAATAACGAATTTAAAAATATTCCAGCTGATGACAGGAGCTGACGAGTAGCCTAATTTACACCGACAAGTTGAATCAGCTGACACTTGCACCAAAGATCACAAAAAACTATCAGCTTCATTTATCACAAAGTCCTACTTTGTGATTCTCTGAGACAGTTTGAAAAGCAGCCTCTAAGAAGGCATCCACACAGTGATCTTTCTGTGCTGATAGAAGAAATGTTAGTTTAAAGAGTCTTCACATTACAACCCAAAAAAGAAAATAACAGAACTATTTCTGAATGAAATAAGCCTGTTGTTGGGCACCATCTTTCATTTTTTGACTACTAAGTAGTGATGTGACGTTCTGTATCGAGGCTTCGAAGCTTGTGTCGAGTAATGGAGGGGGCGTTTCCGCGATGCGCGTATCGAGGCTTGCTTCATTTATGGGAAGAGCTGAAAATGATGACGTCCGAAGCCTCGCTGCCCGGCTGTACCACGTGACTGGTTCATGAAGTGGTTCGAACTTTGCCGCGAGCTATGACAGCGATATAAACCCCTCAGACTTCATTCAAAATGTGGGTGTTTGATGGAGAGTTGCGGTTAGTGAGAGTTTGGAGGTTTAGAGAGAAAGTCAGGAGAGAATGGAGCCAGCTAAGAAGAGGAGGATGTCCTCCCCTGTGTGGGAACATTTTGATCTTATATCTCCCAACAAGGTATGTAAATTTCCACAGAAGATGTATTTTCATAATACTGATGGTGCAATACAATTTATGTTAAGCTGTCTGTACTTTTGTACAAGGTGAAGTGTTTGCTATGTGCCAGGGAGCTGGGCTATAACAACAACACCTCATCCATGCTTAGGCACTACAGAGCTTTGCATGAGAATAAGGGGAACACCGATTGTGGAGCAAGACCAGGTGAGCCATCAAATGTCATGATAATATAGCATGCAGTAATGTTACTAAATGATATAACAATATTATACAACTGTAATAAGTTACGTGTGTGATATTTATATTTGTGCTTTGTCTTTATTGTCTTTCCTCAGGAGAACAATCTCAAATAGATGAAGACCTGGTTAGCATGGTGATTGAGGACTCCCAGCCATTTAGCATTGTGGAGGACAAAGGATTCAAAAGATTTGTGAAATCATTAAATCCTAGCTATGTTCTCCCCACTAAAAGGTCATAAAAGCAGTGAAAATTTAGTTTTTACAGAATAAAATGTGAACAGGCAGGACTGAGGCTCAAAGCCTCAGTGTGTAGCTGTCCATACCTCAACGTTACAAAAGCACAACCACTGTCCACACCCCCAACCACACCTCACAGTAAATGATCATTTCCATTTTAAGCATTTCCAAATAATCATTTTCCATACTGCCAGTATAAATATACACAGTATGCTGCCATCACTACAATATACATGTTTTACACACTCCTTTAGTTGTTGACATTTACAGGCTGTGTGCAAAAGGCCACACTCTTCAAATTCATGCCAACTAATATTTTTACGTCCAGTAGGTGTCCTACTAGAGCAAATGAAGCTTCAAGAAGCTTTGCACTGGGGTGAACCAATTGGATGAAAAGCTTCAGTGCTTCATGAAGCTTCATCTGCCCATCACTACTACTAAGAGTTTAAAACTAAAGACGACTTGAATAATTTTGACTCACGTAATGAAAAGAGAGGTTTGTTTTACTTACCCTGAAGGCTCTGAGGACTGCTAATGGGTCATCAGCTGTGAGTCTCTGCAGGAGTGCTGGCCAGCAGTGATGAGCCACAGGCAGCAGTTCATTTTCCCTGTCATTCAGCACCTGAACGCACAACTCCAGCACGTCCAGTACCTAAGGACAAAGAAACACAACACACCTAACAATTATCTCTGTTTTGATCCTGATTATATGTGAGCTGAAACTAATTATTGAGGTCTTCATTGAGAGCCCAAACTCCTGAGCAGGCACGACTTCAGCACAGACTTATTTCTGTTTCACTCCTGGACCAGACTGAATGTTTTTCCTTGATGAGCATTACACCACTGAACAGTCCTCCACACAGTTCTGACAGGATGAATTGTACCAACGCTGGCGGTCCTACCTTCACAAGAATGATTATTTTTGTTATTAGTCCAACAGTTGACTCTACATAAAACTACTGATACAGTACCTTGAGTCGGAGCCTGAGGCTGGGATCAGACAGCAGATGAATGCAGCGCTCCATAACATCCTTAGTGATGCTGAGGTGGGAGGGAAGCTCTGCTTTCACATCAGGACTACCAGTATCTTCAACATCCTCACACTCAAGGGGAAGGACCTCTGCAATGGAGCACATGTACAGTTAGACCGCCAGTTTAGCAGTGAGGTTCAGATTTCTATGACTCTTAATTACAATGATCCATCTCCTCTACACTCTGAATCTAAAATAGGGCTGCCGCAAACGATTATTTTGATAGTCGACTAGTCACCGATTATTTTTGTGATTAGTCGACTAATCAGATCATGCATCCATTGGACGTAAAACGTACAGCTTATTCCACCAGCAGCATCTGCTCTTATATAACTATCTTTAGCTTACAGCTTTAAGTGTTTAAGGTCTGTGCTAACTAAAAATAAAGACAAGATGATAGTTTATTAAATTTTAATGAAATTTGCAGATTGTTTCGGTGAAGTTTAATAAACTCAGCCGTCTGCTCCTTGCTATCTAAAATATAACAGGACACTGGAGTATATTCTCGAGCATCTCACACTTCTGATAATCAGTTGTCTGCTTGACGTTTATTCAGCTGTGTAAAAACTATAACTTTAATCTCAGCCAAACCGATTTACTCAGGAATAAATAAAATTATCCAAAAAAGCCAAACAATAACATGTTTAAGTTATCTAAGTGACTTATATATCATGTTTAACCTGAGTAGCGAAAGGGTTTGAAAACGATTTGCAGGAGTCCGGTGTTCTCACAGGCTCTAGGCTGTAGTGATGTGCGGATCAATCCTGAAATATCGATTCCTCCGATACCAGTCATTTATGTTCTAGAATCGATTCTCACATTAAAATATCGATATTTTTTAGTAATTTAGGGTAAATTTGTAGTTTATCATTAACAGCAACACAGTGGAAAGAAACTATAACATTCGGATTGTCTACATTCAAAGGAACTACTTCCTCTTCCGCCTTTCATAGTCATGTGCGAAATACGGCTGTATAAATGTCTCGCAGCCCCTTGGCGCGCGCACTCACAACAATGGCAGAGCGTAATTGTGCGGACGTATTTTACCTCCACAAACAGCTGAGACATGGTTTGCAATACATGTGGCAAAAAAGTGCTCCAACAGTGAGGTGTGGTGGCTATACTTTCCCAACCTTGAGACCTCAGAATTAGGGAGACATTCAAAAGGGCTGTTGGGGGGGTGATAAATACATTTTACAGGGTTTATTTATCGGATAAAATACGTTAAATGTCACCGTTATTATTAGCCGGCCCGGAAACAGCGGGGGTGTCGAAATTCAGAGGCTGCTTCCACCTGAGGACCCGCCCTTCGCGGTCTAAAGAAAGCCGGGTAGTACGTCATGAGTTCCCTCGGTGGAGTGAAACTGCCGTCTGCTCCTTGCTATCTAAAATATAACCGGGCGCTGGCGTAAACTCTCGACCGTCTCACACTTTGTTTAATTAGTTTTCTGTTTGATGTTTATTCAGCTGTGTGAAAACCCCGGAGGAACCCTCCCGAGGGATTAATAAAGTTAAATTTAATTTGATCTAATCTAATAACTTTAATCTCAGCCAAACCGATTTACTCACGAACAAATAAAACACTGAAAAAGCCAAACAATAACATTTTTAAGTTATCAAAGTGACTTATATATCATGTTTAACCCGAGTGGTGAAAGATCGCGGGGGTTTGAAGACGATGTGTCGATCGGCTCAGATATTTGAAGTTTACACAGCTACATTCTCACCTGAAAATATGTTAAAAGTTTTGTTTTTGTTTTTTGCGACCCAGAAAGAGAAATAAGAGTAATATTAAAACTAAGTTGCTGCCGCCATTGTTGTAAACTGGAATTGGCTGGGCCGTGCTATGAATGCTGCAATATGGTTTTTCAATGTTGTTGTCCAGGTGGAAATTTGGGAGAATGGTGGCTCCGGGATTCTCCCGGAAAAATCGGGAGGGTTGGCATGTATGGTTGTGGCAACATCACTAACCTTGTCAAACACCTCAGAGTAAATCATATCATAGAATATGAGGCGCGTATGTTGAGACGAACTGAAGAGGAGGAGGGGACAGGTGCTGCTAGGGCGAGACAGACCTCTCTCATGGAGTCCTTTAGTGCTGCAGGCAGGCAAGGTGTTCAAATAGCGCACAACTTCAGTTTTTTTTATTTCTACATGATAATTCTGCATTATTAAGTGATAAGAACAAGTAATCTGATATCCTGTAATCATTATGATGCTATAATTTGAGATACAATAAATAAAATACGTTTTTGTATAAAGTATCGGTATCGGATCAGTATCGTCGATACCACCCTGAATATTACTTGGTATTGGATCGGAAAGGAAATCAGTGGTATCGCACATCACTACTAGGCTGTATCCCAATTCAGGGTCTGCAGCCTTAAAGGCCGCATTTTAAGGCCGATTACGTCACCGCGACGCGACGAAGGCTGTCCCAATTCGAAGGCTGCTCGAAATGCGGCCCTCAAATGCGTCCTTCATTTCCCTGAATTTTAAGGACGTGGCGGTGTAGACTTCGTTGGCCCAACATATCCCAGAATGCATAGCGCGGCGGTGGGTGTGGATAATTTTGCCGAAAAAAACAGCGGATGAGGGGCGCCCGAAGAGTAAACTTTAAGTACTGAATATTATGTCACTTATTTATGTGCAAATGTTTAATAACGAAGAACATTAAAACATTACTGTTGGCCACATGTCGGCAAAGTTATGTGACATTAGTGACGTTTGTACTAACTTGGTTTTAAAGCCTTTACTTTAAAATATACGCCGTTCAATAGCTGAGCTTAATCTTACAGAGAATGATCAAAGCTCATGTAGAAACAAACAAACAAATGAACAAAAGATTTTCTCCTTCATTTCTGTCAAACAAAGCTGTATGAAACGTTTCCAGCTGTTAGTATCATGGTTGCTAGGAAACCTGGGCTAGACCGTCCCATTTCACAAGCCTCGCACTTCCGGCCTTAGCAGTCTTTAAGTACGCGGCCCTTGAGGATCGTTGAGGCTGCGTACTTTGGCTGCAGACCCTGAATTGGGATACAGCCCTAGTGAGCCTTGCCCCCAGTTAGCTATCGAACTAGTGGGTAACAGACGTCTCCGAAAACGTGTGGTGTCTTGATAAACTGAGCAAATATTTGAGGTTTACACAGCTACATTCTCGCCTGAAAATATTTTAATCGTTTATTTTGTGACCCAGAAAGAATAATAAGAGTAATATTAAAACTAACTAGCTGCTGCCATTGTTGTAAACTGAGCTGCGCTGCGCTATGAATTCTGGGATACAGCTTCTTCTTCTTTGGGGTTTAACGGCAGCTGGCATCCTTGTACATACAGTGCTGCCATCTTCTATTTCAGTCCGTTATTACACTCTTAAATCCTACTACTTATTCCTGCGTCTTTTGTGATGCTTCAAACGAGGCGTCGACTATTAAATCAGTCGTCGACGATTTTGATAGTCGACGTAATCGTGACTAGTCGACTAATCGTGGCAGCCCTAATCTAAAATAATCACCACTACAACATATAGCTTATATTCCACTGGCCCTTAGACAGACCTATTACCTTGGTCTTCAGTGTTATAATCATCCTCTATTCCAATGCCCTCTGTCAGTTCTTTCTGTTTGCGGTAATTCAGCAGGAATTGGTGAATGCTGAGGTCTTCCTGGTCACTGGAGCTCTACCTGGAGCTGGCAGACGTACTGGTACTGCTACAATTGGAAGGAAACCACCTCGCTAAAGGAAAAACAAGACAACAATATCAAAATAGGTTTGATTACAATAAAATAAGTCAGTTAATCAAAATCAGTGTGACACAGACGCTGATTTTTTTGAGAAGAGCCCATTAGTGACATTTAATTCCATATTTTTACCGTGAGGGCTTGTAAAACTGCAAAAACTGCCAACACCTATAGTGCCGCTGTCTAAATATTATTATGAATATGAATTCTACAAGAGAAAACGACTGAGCATTTAAACCATCACAATGTATTAAATGTTTCCAGAGATACTGATAATTTGATAACGAGCAAAGTTATTTCTCCTCAAAAAAGTGGGATCAACCAGTACATATAATATTCATCCTGCTACATTTAGAAAGTGGCAACAACAGTAAACATGAGTAACTTCACCGTGTGTCTATCCGGTCTTTAAGTGATGACGTGATCAATCCTACTTCTGGGCCCAAACTACTCTGCGTTTAATAAGGCTGTTGTGTTTTTAACATGTTTTAATGCTTTGTAACTTGTTCTATTTAATCTCAACAAGCCCCTTACAAAAAGTAAGCGATCACTGTCGGCCTCTCTCAGTTTTCTAGCGCATCTGTGGCTGTGTACCATTCGTGGTGCGTTGGCTCCCTCTACTGGTATGCGCCTCATTCAAATGTCGCCACACATTTAAAATTGCAGGGTGTCTTTACACTGTCATAGCTCCTAGATAGATTTCTTCAGAGACCTGAAAATCGCTGTGATTATTCACCATAGCCTGCTGAGTCTTACAGTGAAAGAACGATGTCAACGTATAGCATCGTTGGTTACTTTAATTATGTTTGGTTTTTTTTAATCAAATCCTCCAAAACAGGACCATTGTGACACAAAACCTCTCACACACTAACACAAACTCTTTATACAGATACAGAGCTTTACATGTATAAATAAGGCAGACAAAAATGCATAAAACACAAGCTATCCACAGACTGTCGGTGGACGCCATGTCACTTTATTTTGTTTTTATCTTGTTTCTTTTTGGTGTAGCCTCATTAAACAAAATGTTTATAAAAATGACCACTTTTATTATGAATTATTAGGAAATTAATAATTCATTATTAATTATTTATTATGAACACACCTGCCACCCTCAAGTAGAGGTGGCAGAGAAAGTGTCCGTGTGACTGAGTCCTGTCCCAGCTCTGCTTCAAGGTCTGTCGGTCCAGCTTGTTGAGGGCCTGAGAGCAAAGACGGATATCCTGGACCAGCTCTGACAAACTGTCCAGGTCTTGACTCTCACACACGCACACCTCGCCAAGGTAGCTACACTGCTGTCTGTCAGCCCATTTGCAGCCAGGCTGAGGTGGGTCAGAGAGCACTCGTCCTGCAAAAACACAAAAGTCTTAACCTGATTGCACAATTATATCTTTCGACAATAAATGACATTGCATGATTTTTGCATGCACACCTGTGACAGGACTTTGGCGAGGTGTTCCAGTGCCGGGTAATCAGCAGGCCCTCTGCAGACAGCTGACAGGTCCACGTGTGGGAGGCAGTGGAGGGGCAGTCTTTTTAACACCAGCTCAAAGCCGGTGGAGCCTAGGGGATTGAGGGACAGGCACACTGCTTTCAAATGGCCTGTGCCTGAACGTTCAGAAGATGTAAAGTTAGTTGCAGTTTTGCTTATGGGTGGGAGTTCAGTGAAGCTTAAGGCTTCAGTCAGCTGCTTGTTAGAGTCACCTGTGAGCGCGCTGGCTAGCAGCAGTCGATGCTGCTGAAGGAAACGAGCAGTGAGGCCGCAGGCCTGCAGAGACCGCTTGGCTAGCACAGGGCAGCAGGACAGCAGACAGGACAGAGACTCAGACACGCCGTCCCCCAGTGGGTTCATACTGAGGTCCAGCTCCTCCAGGCACTTTGAGTGGAAACGAGCAGAAAAAGCAAATGATCACGAGAGCCAATTCTCTCTGACAGATATCATTGATATGAATCAGGTTAGCTTGTTATTAAGATCTAAGGTAGTTATTAAGACCAGAGGTACTTAAATACAGGTTAGATGGTAAACCTGGAGCTGCCACTATTGGCTAGCTGAGGCCCTTACCGGGAATGCAGGTGCACTCTGTCCCTTTAAAGCATTTACAGCCTTCTCCAGGCCGTCCCCTGTAATGCAGTTGGCAGAAATGTCCAGCAGCTGCAGACGAGGCATGTGAGCGTTGTGGCAATCAGCTCAGGGAGAAGGTCGTCAGACATACGGTTTCCAGAAATTCGCAGCTCCGTGAGGCTGGCCTGAAGTTTTAGGGCACGGAGGAGCGGGCCGAGGGAAGAGGCGGCCAAACCGAGACACTTGGAGTCCTGACACGGAGGAACCCCGGTCCCGAACCTCATAGCCGGGAGACACGCTTGTTCTCATCTACAGGTAGAAAGAGATGGTACTTCATAACAGAATACAAAAATGCACTTGTGTGCGTTTTATAATGCATTACCTCTGTGTTGCTCACCCACTGCCAGACTTTGACAGGCCTTCTTGTATCGCTCAGGGAGAGGAGGGAGATCCGAGCAAACTTCAGCCAGAACCTGCAATACAAACCCATCAGTTATCCTGCACTGGTGCAGGAAAGTGAAGCCAAGGATTCAATCCCAAAAACTGTGATTCCTTCAGTGTCTTCTGGAAGCTGGCTCCAAAAGCAAGTCAGCATCCAGTCTGGTAATAGAAATGGTTCTAATCTTTACAGTTTCTCAGATTGTAGTTTCTCAGGCAGCTTAACATAATCAGCCCTTCACCTTCTTACCAGAATCATACAGTCTAAAACCTGCACGCCTCATCTGGGTAATGAAAGATGAAGTCATTGTGGAAGGACCTAGAACCTCCATTCCTTCTATCAGTGATTTAAAAAAGACCTCTGTGTCTATGAGAAAGTCTATTTTATGAATTTGGGCCATACTTTGCCTAAGAAAAGGAGTATGCTCACTGGCTGACATGCAAGCTGTTTCACAGTCATAGCCATCCTCTTGTCACTGTGGGTTTTTTTAAAAAAAAATCCAAGATAGCAACAGTGACAACATTTGTCTTAAACACTCGTGATCAGACTTCATCAACCAATCATGGTAGTCTTCAGCATCTTTTAAATTGTCTGTGGTCCAAGTATGGTCACTTCTGGCTCTCCTCAGTGTCACCTCACCTCTTCATTTGTGTGCAGGACGGCCAGTAGCTGGTCCTGCGGGGAGAGCAGAGCGCCTTCTTTCTGCAGAGAGAGACGAGGCAGGAGGCCACATTTCTGGTAGTAACGCTGAGCTGCCTGCTCACACAGCCACGACACAGAGCAGGAGTTGGCCTCACTGGGATGCAGAGCAATGACCGGCGATTAAACAGAAATTAAAAACAAAACAACAACAACAACAACAAAAAAACACTATACCAATCAGATTGGGATTTATTTTTATATACTGCTCAAACTTAAAAGTTTTCACCGACCTTTGTGGAACTGGGATCAGGAAGACGTCTTCCTGAACCCGGACCCTCATTCTGATTGGTGGAGGAAGTGACGTGGGCATAGGAGCAACCAAAGTTTGAGTTGGAGGCTAGAGTAAACAAAATAAAACATTCAAGCACTGTTAAAACATCTGTATTTAATGTCATCAACTCTTTGTAGAAAGACAAAGCAGAGTCTGTACTAGAGAAATCAGGAGACCTGACGAGGGCAGTATTACGCCTTTTATACCTCCAGCCTACCGTAAATTCAGTAGAAGAAGAATAGCAGCAATGGCGCCATTGAGAGATCACATCGCGATCCTGAATTAAGTTTGAAGATGTTGGTTTGGCCGTGTCGGTTGTTGTTGCAATAATGTCTTCAGTTCAGAATCTTAGAGAGTTTATCAAGGAGAGATTAACTTCTGCTGCAGAAGAAATCTTCTCAGAGTTTGAAAAAACGATCGTCCGGTATGAGGAAGAGATCCGTCAGCTAAGACTGCTTGATATCAGACCCGGGATAAAGTCACACAATACAGGTGTGGAGGTGTGAGGGTTGCGGGATCATCGTGTGATTCACGTGGGCATGATCTAAATGCATTGAACTAGTAATACACCACAGTAAAGTGTATGAAGTTATATCTGTGCAGTGTTGAGAAGGTTACTTTTAAAATGTTTTCCACGAAAGATTACAGAATACATGGCCCAAATGGAGTTTGTAACTATTCCATTAAGTTACTCAATGTGAATAACGTATTCTGAATACTTTGGTCCGGATTACTTTATTACTTGCTTGTTACAACTACTTGAATGTACTATTGCTGTGTGAATTATTGCTATAACTGAAGGCTACTAGCCACCGAGCTAACATTGTTAGCTGGCTTTAGCTAAAGTTATTTCATAGACTAAAGACTGTTAGACTTGATTCATAGCATTAACATCCTGCTAGCTACAAACAATCATGTGCAGTTCTGAAAGCAATCTCAAGTAAATTTTTAAATCGTGATGTAAAATGAGTAACAGTAGGGTGGACATTAGGCAAGGCTGCAGTTTTTGCAGCGATCTCGTATAGAACACAATTTCTGTATCAGTAATAGGTTTTCTTTCTGTTTGCTTTCAGAACTGCACATAATTATTTGCAAGTAGCAGGTTGTAATGCAGCCTTCAGTAATAGTAATGAGTCACACAGCAATAGTACATCGAAGATTCTGAAGTGAGACATAACCTAGATAGCTACATAAACTAATACAAGGTAGTTGTAGTAGGCTTACGTTAGGGCTGTACAATCAATAAAGATGAGGCAGAACCTGGTAGCTCCAAACAGAAGGACCAGTCAAAACAAATTGAGGATGTTATTCCTAAATGAGGGGCTCCCCCTGTTGCATGGACATGGTTTGGTTATGAAAAGTCTGACACGGATCAGAAAACTGTACTATGGAAATTATGCCCAGACTGGTTCCCACCACGGACTCAAACACGACAAACCTCTTCGACCACCTACGCATGAATCATGTGAAAGTTTGTGGAGAGAGTTTATAGATGAGAAGCAAAAAAGAGCCATCAGGTGCTCAAAATAAACCTTAGACTCATACGTTAGAACAGGCTTTTCCCCCACGTGTAATAAATACTCAAAAAGAAAATGGCGGCCGTTACAACATATATCTAAAAATATATAGTGCATTGGTCAAAATACTCGACTCCAGGTACACGACACCCAGCTGAAAACACTTCATGAAAGTCAAGTTGCCCAATATTCACAAAATTTACAGAAAAAGCACTATTTTGTCATATATATCATTATCGGGACGAGAAACGTCTTATATTGGGATATGAGATTTTGGTCATGTCACACAGCCCTAGCTAATGTTAGTCTTTAAAAAAAGAATGTACTTCCAGATGTTTCTTTCGGGTGGAGTCTTTATAGTTGAGAGCAGCTCGGTTTCTGGGTCCATTGTATAACTGACGCCACCAACATTACCAAGAGACTTACACTAGAGCTTCTTGTTGCGTGTTTTGTTTGGGTTTCCGGTAATGCGTGAAATCAACAAAATTAGAGAGGGTATAGCCTGACATATGAAACAGGAAAAGACCATCGTGTAATCCATTTATTTAGAAGTAACTGTATTCTAATTATTACCAAATTATCGGTAACTATCGGCGGCACGGTGGTTAGCACTGTTGCCTCACAGCAAGAAAGTCCTGAGTTCAATTCCACCATCAGGCCGGGGTCTTTCTGTGTGGAGTTTGCATGTTCTCACCGTGTTTGCGTGGGTTCTCTCCGGGTACTCCGGCTTCCTCCCACCGTCCAAAGACATGCAGCTTGTGGGGATAGGTTAATTGGATAATCCAAATTGCCACTAGGTGTGAATGTGAGTGTGAATGGTTGTCTGTCCCTATGTGTTAGCCCTGCGACAGACTGGCGACCTGTCCAGGGTGTACCTCACCTTTCGCCCTATAACAGCTGGGATAGGCTCCAGCGCCCCCCGCGACCCTGAAAAGGATAAGCGAATGGATGGATGGATATCGGAATACAGTTACTCATGTTTTGTATTTTAAATGCATAACGCCGGTACATGTATGCCGTTACTCCCTAACACTGCATCTATGTAAACATACTTACGGCCACTTTGTTAACTACACCCGTTCAACTACTCTTTAATCCAAAATGTAATCAGCCAATCAGATGGCAGCAGTCCATGCATTTCAGCATATAGCGATCAGTGACGGTGATTGAAATCACTTTGATCATGGTGTGGGTGTTGGTGCCACATTGGCTGATCTGAGTATTTCAGAAACTGCTGATCTGTTTAAATTTCCAGCACAAACATCTGCATGATTTACAGAGAGTAGTCCAAAAAAGAGAAAATATGCAGTTCCCTTAAAATGACATTGAGTTCTCTGTACTCGGGTCTCCAGAGTTACCAGCTCTCAACCCAACAGAGCATCTTTGGAATGTAGTGGACCATGAGATTTGCATCATATTTATTAGTAAAATGTTAAAAGATTAGCATTAACAGCATATCTTACCTGCCGTCGTAAAATACTTTAAGCTTTCATGATCATATTCAGATCATGCTGCTGTTCATTTGTTTGTTTATTCACAGTGTGTGATGATCACTGGCAGTCACATCTAAAAATCAGACCCCAGACAGCTGTAAGGTTATCAACATCATCCAGTGAACAAATGACTATCAGTGAATGTTTCTGTGGCAACATAAAACGCAAGCTAAATTCTCAATAGGTGACCGTTTTCATCCTTCTTGAGCTTTCTTATCATCACATTAGTCACTATTTTCTTGTGTCCTTTTGTTGAACACGAAGGTCTGGATGATCAGCAGTTCTGTGACCATGAGAGGAGCTCCAGTCTCAACCAGGAGGACCCAGAGCCTCTACAGACTAAAGAGGAACAGGAGGAAATCTCCACCAATCAGGGAGGAGAGCAGCTTGCACTGAAGCAGGAGGATGAAGGGATTAATGTCTGGACCGGAGAACAGCTGGATTTGTTGTGGAAACCTGGATCACGGCTGACCAGATTTGGTATGTAAAAGTGTAATAAGCAGATTTCATAATATAGAAATGAATATGACTTATAACAAAATGTCACAAAGACACATGGCGTGCATTACCGCCTGGGATACTGCCTCACTGGAGACATGTTTTCTGTTTCAGATTTAAGTCATGTTAGCCCAGAACTGTACGCAGAATGTAGAAAAATGTTGAGACAATGAAAACTGTGGATTATTGGCCACAAGGACCAAGTTGGAGTAGTGAGCTGTACGCCTCATAAATGATGACTTTCTGCATGTAAACAGAATTCTTCTCTGTTCGCTGCATGAGAGAGAATATTTAAATATCGCTCACATATCTGAGAGACCTGCTCACAGTGTGACTTTTTTCTTGTGTGTTCTGTCCATCAAGACCTCCCACAGCAACATGATTGTAAGGAAAATGAGGATCTGGATGACCCGCAGGTCTGTAGCCAGGAAAGGAACTCCAGTCTGGACCAGCAGAACACAGAAACACTATAAAATAAAACTACAATATAAGACGAGAAACGTCTTATATTGGGATATGAGATTTTGGTCATGTCGCACAGCCCTAGCTAATGTTAGTCTTTAAAAAAAGAATGTACTTCCAGATGTTTCTTTCGGGTGGAGTCTTTATAGTTGAGAGCAGCTCGGTTTCTGGGTCCATTGTATAACTGACGCCACCAACATTACCAAGAGACTTACACTAGAGCTTCTTGTTGCGTGTTTTGTTTGGGTTTCCGGTAATGCGTGAAATCAACAAAATTAGAGAGGGTATAGCCTGACATATGAAACAGGAAAAGACCATCGTGTAATCCATTTATTTAGAAGTAACTGTATTCTAATTATTACCAAATTATCGGTAACTATCGGCGGCACGGTGGTTAGCACTGTTGCCTCACAGCAAGAAAGTCCTGAGTTCAATTCCACCATCAGGCCGGGGTCTTTCTGTGTGGAGTTTGCATGTTCTCACCGTGTTTGCGTGGGTTCTCTCCGGGTACTCCGGCTTCCTCCCACCGTCCAAAGACATGCAGCTTGTGGGGATAGGTTAATTGGATAATCCAAATTGCCACTAGGTGTGAATGTGAGTGTGAATGGTTGTCTGTCCCTATGTGTTAGCCCTGCGACAGACTGGCGACCTGTCCAGGGTGTACCTCACCTTTCGCCCTATAACAGCTGGGATAGGCTCCAGCGCCCCCCGCGACCCTGAAAAGGATAAGCGAATGGATGGATGGATATCGGAATACAGTTACTCATGTTTTGTATTTTAAATGCATAACGCCGGTACATGTATGCCGTTACTCCCTAACACTGCATCTATGTAAACATACTTACGGCCACTTTGTTAACTACACCCGTTCAACTACTCTTTAATCCAAAATGTAATCAGCCAATCAGATGGCAGCAGTCCATGCATTTCAGCATATAGCGATCAGTGACGGTGATTGAAATCACTTTGATCATGGTGTGGGTGTTGGTGCCACATTGGCTGATCTGAGTATTTCAGAAACTGCTGATCTGTTTAAATTTCCAGCACAAACATCTGCATGATTTACAGAGAGTAGTCCAAAAAAGAGAAAATATGCAGTTCCCTTAAAATGACATTGAGTTCTCTGTACTCGGGTCTCCAGAGTTACCAGCTCTCAACCCAACAGAGCATCTTTGGAATGTAGTGGACCATGAGATTTGCATCATATTTATTAGTAAAATGTTAAAAGATTAGCATTAACAGCATATCTTACCTGCCGTCGTAAAATACTTTAAGCTTTCATGATCATATTCAGATCATGCTGCTGTTCATTTGTTTGTTTATTCACAGTGTGTGATGATCACTGGCAGTCACATCTAAAAATCAGACCCCAGACAGCTGTAAGGTTATCAACATCATCCAGTGAACAAATGACTATCAGTGAATGTTTCTGTGGCAACATAAAACGCAAGCTAAATTCTCAATAGGTGACCGTTTTCATCCTTCTTGAGCTTTCTTATCATCACATTAGTCACTATTTTCTTGTGTCCTTTTGTTGAACACGAAGGTCTGGATGATCAGCAGTTCTGTGACCATGAGAGGAGCTCCAGTCTCAACCAGGAGGACCCAGAGCCTCTACAGACTAAAGAGGAACAGGAGGAAATCTCCACCAATCAGGGAGGAGAGCAGCTTGCACTGAAGCAGGAGGATGAAGGGATTAATGTCTGGACCGGAGAACAGCTGGATTTGTTGTGGAAACCTGGATCACGGCTGACCAGATTTGGTATGTAAAAGTGTAATAAGCAGATTTCATAATATAGAAATGAATATGACTTATAACAAAATGTCACAAAGACACATGGCGTGCATTACCGCCTGGGATACTGCCTCACTGGAGACATGTTTTCTGTTTCAGATTTAAGTCATGTTAGCCCAGAACTGTACGCAGAATGTAGAAAAATGTTGAGACAATGAAAACTGTGGATTATTGGCCACAAGGACCAAGTTGGAGTAGTGAGCTGTACGCCTCATAAATGATGACTTTCTGCATGTAAACAGAATTCTTCTCTTTTCGCTGCATGAGAGAGAATATTTAAATATCGCTCACATATCTGAGAGACCTGCTCACAGTGTGACTTTTTTCTTGTGTGTTCTGTCCATCAAGACCTCCCACAGCAACATGATTGTAAGGAAAATGAGGATCTGGATGACCCGCAGGTCTGTAGCCAGGAAAGGAACTCCAGTCTGGACCAGCAGAACACAGAAACACTATAAAATAAAACTACAATATAAGACGAGAAACGTCTTATATTGGGATATGAGATTTTGGTCATGTCGCACAGCCCTAGCTAATGTTAGTCTTTAAAAAAAGAATGTACTTCCAGATGTTTCTTTCGGGTGGAGTCTTTATAGTTGAGAGCAGCTCGGTTTCTGGGTCCATTGTATAACTGACGCCACCAACATTACCAAGAGACTTACACTAGAGCTTCTTGTTGCGTGTTTTGTTTGGGTTTCCGGTAATGCGTGAAATCAACAAAATTAGAGAGGGTATAGCCTGACATATGAAACAGGAAAAGACCATCGTGTAATCCATTTATTTAGAAGTAACTGTATTCTAATTATTACCAAATTATCGGTAACTATCGGCGGCACGGTGGTTAGCACTGTTGCCTCACAGCAAGAAAGTCCTGAGTTCAATTCCACCATCAGGCCGGGGTCTTTCTGTGTGGAGTTTGCATGTTCTCACCGTGTTTGCGTGGGTTCTCTCCGGGTACTCCGGCTTCCTCCCACCGTCCAAAGACATGCAGCTTGTGGGGATAGGTTAATTGGATAATCCAAATTGCCACTAGGTGTGAATGTGAGTGTGAATGGTTGTCTGTCCCTATGTGTTAGCCCTGCGACAGACTGGCGACCTGTCCAGGGTGTACCTCACCTTTCGCCCTATAACAGCTGGGATAGGCTCCAGCGCCCCCCGCGACCCTGAAAAGGATAAGCGAATGGATGGATGGATATCGGAATACAGTTACTCATGTTTTGTATTTTAAATGCATAACGCCGGTACATGTATGCCGTTACTCCCTAACACTGCATCTATGTAAACATACTTACGGCCACTTTGTTAACTACACCCGTTCAACTACTCTTTAATCCAAAATGTAATCAGCCAATCAGATGGCAGCAGTCCATGCATTTCAGCATATAGCAATCAGTGACGGTGATTGAAATCACTTTGATCATGGTGTGGGTGTTGGTGCCACATTGGCTGATCTGAGTATTTCAGAAACTGCTGATCTGTTTAAATTTCCAGCACAAACATCTGCATGATTTACAGAGAGTAGTCCAAAAAAGAGAAAATATGCAGTTCCCTTAAAATGACATTGAGTTCTCTGTACTCGGGTCTCCAGAGTTACCAGCTCTCAACCCAACAGAGCATCTTTGGAATGTAGTGGACCATGAGATTTGCATCATATTTATTAGTAAAATGTTAAAAGATTAGCATTAACAGCATATCTTACCTGCCGTCGTAAAATACTTTAAGCTTTCATGATCATATTCAGATCATGCTGCTGTTCATTTGTTTGTTTATTCACAGTGTGTGATGATCACTGGCAGTCACATCTAAAAATCAGACCCCAGACAGCTGTAAGGTTATCAACATCATCCAGTGAACAAATGACTATCAGTGAATGTTTCTGTGGCAACATAAAACGCAAGCTAAATTCTCAATAGGTGACCGTTTTCATCCTTCTTGAGCTTTCTTATCATCACATTAGTCACTATTTTCTTGTGTCCTTTTGTTGAACACGAAGGTCTGGATGATCAGCAGTTCTGTGACCATGAGAGGAGCTCCAGTCTCAACCAGGAGGACCCAGAGCCTCTACAGACTAAAGAGGAACAGGAGGAAATCTCCACCAATCAGGGAGGAGAGCAGCTTGCACTGAAGCAGGAGGATGAAGGGATTAATGTCTGGACCGGAGAACAGCTGGATTTGTTGTGGAAACCTGGATCACGGCTGACCAGATTTGGTATGTAAAAGTGTAATAAGCAGATTTCATAATATAGAAATGAATATGACTTATAACAAAATGTCACAAAGACACATGGCGTGCATTACCGCCTGGGATACTGCCTCACTGGAGACATGTTTTCTGTTTCAGATTTAAGTCATGTTAGCCCAGAACTGTACGCAGAATGTAGAAAAATGTTGAGACAATGAAAACTGTGGATTATTGGCCACAAGGACCAAGTTGGAGTAGTGAGCTGTACGCCTCATAAATGATGACTTTCTGCATGTAAACAGAATTCTTCTCTGTTCGCTGCATGAGAGAGAATATTTAAATATCGCTCACATATCTGAGAGACCTGCTCACAGTGTGACTTTTTTCTTGTGTGTTCTGTCCATCAAGACCTCCCACAGCAACATGATTGTAAGGAAAATGAGGATCTGGATGACCCGCAGGTCTGTAGCCAGGAAAGGAACTCCAGTCTGGACCAGCAGAACACAGAAACACTATAAAATAAAACTACAATATAAGACGAGAAACGTCTTATATTGGGATATGAGATTTTGGTCATGTCGCACAGCCCTAGCTAATGTTAGTCTTTAAAAAAAGAATGTACTTCCAGATGTTTCTTTCGGGTGGAGTCTTTATAGTTGAGAGCAGCTCGGTTTCTGGGTCCATTGTATAACTGACGCCACCAACATTACCAAGAGACTTACACTAGAGCTTCTTGTTGCGTGTTTTGTTTGGGTTTCCGGTAATGCGTGAAATCAACAAAATTAGAGAGGGTATAGCCTGACATATGAAACAGGAAAAGACCATCGTGTAATCCATTTATTTAGAAGTAACTGTATTCTAATTATTACCAAATTATCGGTAACTATCGGCGGCACGGTGGTTAGCACTGTTGCCTCACAGCAAGAAAGTCCTGAGTTCAATTCCACCATCAGGCCGGGGTCTTTCTGTGTGGAGTTTGCATGTTCTCACCGTGTTTGCGTGGGTTCTCTCCGGGTACTCCGGCTTCCTCCCACCGTCCAAAGACATGCAGCTTGTGGGGATAGGTTAATTGGATAATCCAAATTGCCACTAGGTGTGAATGTGAGTGTGAATGGTTGTCTGTCCCTATGTGTTAGCCCTGCGACAGACTGGCGACCTGTCCAGGGTGTACCTCACCTTTCGCCCTATAACAGCTGGGATAGGCTCCAGCGCCCCCCGCGACCCTGAAAAGGATAAGCGAATGGATGGATGGATATCGGAATACAGTTACTCATGTTTTGTATTTTAAATGCATAACGCCGGTACATGTATGCCGTTACTCCCTAACACTGCATCTATGTAAACATACTTACGGCCACTTTGTTAACTACACCCGTTCAACTACTCTTTAATCCAAAATGTAATCAGCCAATCAGATGGCAGCAGTCCATGCATTTCAGCATATAGCGATCAGTGACGGTGATTGAAATCACTTTGATCATGGTGTGGGTGTTGGTGCCACATTGGCTGATCTGAGTATTTCAGAAACTGCTGATCTGTTTAAATTTCCAGCACAAACATCTGCATGATTTACAGAGAGTAGTCCAAAAAAGAGAAAATATGCAGTTCCCTTAAAATGACATTGAGTTCTCTGTACTCGGGTCTCCAGAGTTACCAGCTCTCAACCCAACAGAGCATCTTTGGAATGTAGTGGACCATGAGATTTGCATCATATTTATTAGTAAAATGTTAAAAGATTAGCATTAACAGCATATCTTACCTGCCGTCGTAAAATACTTTAAGCTTTCATGATCATATTCAGATCATGCTGCTGTTCATTTGTTTGTTTATTCACAGTGTGTGATGATCACTGGCAGTCACATCTAAAAATCAGACCCCAGACAGCTGTAAGGTTATCAACATCATCCAGTGAACAAATGACTATCAGTGAATGTTTCTGTGGCAACATAAAACGCAAGCTAAATTCTCAATAGGTGACCGTTTTCATCCTTCTTGAGCTTTCTTATCATCACATTAGTCACTATTTTCTTGTGTCCTTTTGTTGAACACGAAGGTCTGGATGATCAGC
Source organism: Aulonocara sp. 'chitande type north' Nkhata Bay (assembly GCF_057382095.1). Lineage (NCBI taxonomy): Eukaryota > Metazoa > Chordata > Actinopteri > Cichliformes > Cichlidae > Aulonocara > Aulonocara sp. 'chitande type north' Nkhata Bay. The sequence goes on along the minus strand of NW_028234355.1, from coordinate 72,845 downwards.
AGTTCTGTGACCATGAGAGGAGCTCCAGTCTCAACCAGGAGGACCCAGAGCCTCTACAGACTAAAGAGGAACAGGAGGAAATCTCCACCAATCAGGGAGGAGAGCAGCTTGCACTGAAGCAGGAGGATGAAGGGATTAATGTCTGGACCGGAGAACAGCTGGATTTGTTGTGGAAACCTGGATCACGGCTGACCAGATTTGGTATGTAAAAGTGTAATAAGCAGATTTCATAATATAGAAATGAATATGACTTATAACAAAATGTCACAAAGACACATGGCGTGCATTACCGCCTGGGATACTGCCTCACTGGAGACATGTTTTCTGTTTCAGATTTAAGTCATGTTAGCCCAGAACTGTACGCAGAATGTAGAAAAATGTTGAGACAATGAAAACTGTGGATTATTGGCCACAAGGACCAAGTTGGAGTAGTGAGCTGTACGCCTCATAAATGATGACTTTCTGCATGTAAACAGAATTCTTCTCTGTTCGCTGCATGAGAGAGAATATTTAAATATCGCTCACATATCTGAGAGACCTGCTCACAGTGTGACTTTTTTCTTGTGTGTTCTGTCCATCAAGACCTCCCACAGCAACATGATTGTAAGGAAAATGAGGATCTGGATGACCCGCAGGTCTGTAGCCAGGAAAGGAACTCCAGTCTGGACCAGCAGAACACAGAAACACTATAAAATAAAACTACAATATAAGACGAGAAACGTCTTATATTGGGATATGAGATTTTGGTCATGTCGCACAGCCCTAGCTAATGTTAGTCTTTAAAAAAAGAATGTACTTCCAGATGTTTCTTTCGGGTGGAGTCTTTATAGTTGAGAGCAGCTCGGTTTCTGGGTCCATTGTATAACTGACGCCACCAACATTACCAAGAGACTTACACTAGAGCTTCTTGTTGCGTGTTTTGTTTGGGTTTCCGGTAATGCGTGAAATCAACAAAATTAGAGAGGGTATAGCCTGACATATGAAACAGGAAAAGACCATCGTGTAATCCATTTATTTAGAAGTAACTGTATTCTAATTATTACCAAATTATCGGTAACTATCGGCGGCACGGTGGTTAGCACTGTTGCCTCACAGCAAGAAAGTCCTGAGTTCAATTCCACCATCAGGCCGGGGTCTTTCTGTGTGGAGTTTGCATGTTCTCACCGTGTTTGCGTGGGTTCTCTCCGGGTACTCCGGCTTCCTCCCACCGTCCAAAGACATGCAGCTTGTGGGGATAGGTTAATTGGATAATCCAAATTGCCACTAGGTGTGAATGTGAGTGTGAATGGTTGTCTGTCCCTATGTGTTAGCCCTGCGACAGACTGGCGACCTGTCCAGGGTGTACCTCACCTTTCGCCCTATAACAGCTGGGATAGGCTCCAGCGCCCCCCGCGACCCTGAAAAGGATAAGCGAATGGATGGATGGATATCGGAATACAGTTACTCATGTTTTGTATTTTAAATGCATAACGCCGGTACATGTATGCCGTTACTCCCTAACACTGCATCTATGTAAACATACTTACGGCCACTTTGTTAACTACACCCGTTCAACTACTCTTTAATCCAAAATGTAATCAGCCAATCAGATGGCAGCAGTCCATGCATTTCAGCATATAGCGATCAGTGACGGTGATTGAAATCACTTTGATCATGGTGTGGGTGTTGGTGCCACATTGGCTGATCTGAGTATTTCAGAAACTGCTGATCTGTTTAAATTTCCAGCACAAACATCTGCATGATTTACAGAGAGTAGTCCAAAAAAGAGAAAATATGCAGTTCCCTTAAAATGACATTGAGTTCTCTGTACTCGGGTCTCCAGAGTTACCAGCTCTCAACCCAACAGAGCATCTTTGGAATGTAGTGGACCATGAGATTTGCATCATATTTATTAGTAAAATGTTAAAAGATTAGCATTAACAGCATATCTTACCTGCCGTCGTAAAATACTTTAAGCTTTCATGATCATATTCAGATCATGCTGCTGTTCATTTGTTTGTTTATTCACAGTGTGTGATGATCACTGGCAGTCACATCTAAAAATCAGACCCCAGACAGCTGTAAGGTTATCAACATCATCCAGTGAACAAATGACTATCAGTGAATGTTTCTGTGGCAACATAAAACGCAAGCTAAATTCTCAATAGGTGACCGTTTTCATCCTTCTTGAGCTTTCTTATCATCACATTAGTCACTATTTTCTTGTGTCCTTTTGTTGAACACGAAGGTCTGGATGATCAGCAGTTCTGTGACCATGAGAGGAGCTCCAGTCTCAACCAGGAGGACCCAGAGCCTCTACAGACTAAAGAGGAACAGGAGGAAATCTCCACCAATCAGGGAGGAGAGCAGCTTGCACTGAAGCAGGAGGATGAAGGGATTAATGTCTGGACCGGAGAACAGCTGGATTTGTTGTGGAAACCTGGATCACGGCTGACCAGATTTGGTATGTAAAAGTGTAATAAGCAGATTTCATAATATAGAAATGAATATGACTTATAACAAAATGTCACAAAGACACATGGCGTGCATTACCGCCTGGGATACTGCCTCACTGGAGACATGTTTTCTGTTTCAGATTTAAGTCATGTTAGCCCAGAACTGTACGCAGAATGTAGAAAAATGTTGAGACAATGAAAACTGTGGATTATTGGCCACAAGGACCAAGTTGGAGTAGTGAGCTGTACGCCTCATAAATGATGACTTTCTGCATGTAAACAGAATTCTTCTCTTTTCGCTGCATGAGAGAGAATATTTAAATATCGCTCACATATCTGAGAGACCTGCTCACAGTGTGACTTTTTTCTTGTGTGTTCTGTCCATCAAGACCTCCCACAGCAACATGATTGTAAGGAAAATGAGGATCTGGATGACCCGCAGGTCTGTAGCCAGGAAAGGAACTCCAGTCTGGACCAGCAGAACACAGAAACACTATAAAATAAAACTACAATATAAGACGAGAAACGTCTTATATTGGGATATGAGATTTTGGTCATGTCGCACAGCCCTAGCTAATGTTAGTCTTTAAAAAAAGAATGTACTTCCAGATGTTTCTTTCGGGTGGAGTCTTTATAGTTGAGAGCAGCTCGGTTTCTGGGTCCATTGTATAACTGACGCCACCAACATTACCAAGAGACTTACACTAGAGCTTCTTGTTGCGTGTTTTGTTTGGGTTTCCGGTAATGCGTGAAATCAACAAAATTAGAGAGGGTATAGCCTGACATATGAAACAGGAAAAGACCATCGTGTAATCCATTTATTTAGAAGTAACTGTATTCTAATTATTACCAAATTATCGGTAACTATCGGCGGCACGGTGGTTAGCACTGTTGCCTCACAGCAAGAAAGTCCTGAGTTCAATTCCACCATCAGGCCGGGGTCTTTCTGTGTGGAGTTTGCATGTTCTCACCGTGTTTGCGTGGGTTCTCTCCGGGTACTCCGGCTTCCTCCCACCGTCCAAAGACATGCAGCTTGTGGGGATAGGTTAATTGGATAATCCAAATTGCCACTAGGTGTGAATGTGAGTGTGAATGGTTGTCTGTCCCTATGTGTTAGCCCTGCGACAGACTGGCGACCTGTCCAGGGTGTACCTCACCTTTCGCCCTATAACAGCTGGGATAGGCTCCAGCGCCCCCCGCGACCCTGAAAAGGATAAGCGAATGGATGGATGGATATCGGAATACAGTTACTCATGTTTTGTATTTTAAATGCATAACGCCGGTACATGTATGCCGTTACTCCCTAACACTGCATCTATGTAAACATACTTACGGCCACTTTGTTAACTACACCCGTTCAACTACTCTTTAATCCAAAATGTAATCAGCCAATCAGATGGCAGCAGTCCATGCATTTCAGCATATAGCAATCAGTGACGGTGATTGAAATCACTTTGATCATGGTGTGGGTGTTGGTGCCACATTGGCTGATCTGAGTATTTCAGAAACTGCTGATCTGTTTAAATTTCCAGCACAAACATCTGCATGATTTACAGAGAGTAGTCCAAAAAAGAGAAAATATGCAGTTCCCTTAAAATGACATTGAGTTCTCTGTACTCGGGTCTCCAGAGTTACCAGCTCTCAACCCAACAGAGCATCTTTGGAATGTAGTGGACCATGAGATTTGCATCATATTTATTAGTAAAATGTTAAAAGATTAGCATTAACAGCATATCTTACCTGCCGTCGTAAAATACTTTAAGCTTTCATGATCATATTCAGATCATGCTGCTGTTCATTTGTTTGTTTATTCACAGTGTGTGATGATCACTGGCAGTCACATCTAAAAATCAGACCCCAGACAGCTGTAAGGTTATCAACATCATCCAGTGAACAAATGACTATCAGTGAATGTTTCTGTGGCAACATAAAACGCAAGCTAAATTCTCAATAGGTGACCGTTTTCATCCTTCTTGAGCTTTCTTATCATCACATTAGTCACTATTTTCTTGTGTCCTTTTGTTGAACACGAAGGTCTGGATGATCAGCAGTTCTGTGACCATGAGAGGAGCTCCAGTCTCAACCAGGAGGACCCAGAGCCTCTACAGACTAAAGAGGAACAGGAGGAAATCTCCACCAATCAGGGAGGAGAGCAGCTTGCACTGAAGCAGGAGGATGAAGGGATTAATGTCTGGACCGGAGAACAGCTGGATTTGTTGTGGAAACCTGGATCACGGCTGACCAGATTTGGTATGTAAAAGTGTAATAAGCAGATTTCATAATATAGAAATGAATATGACTTATAACAAAATGTCACAAAGACACATGGCGTGCATTACCGCCTGGGATACTGCCTCACTGGAGACATGTTTTCTGTTTCAGATTTAAGTCATGTTAGCCCAGAACTGTACGCAGAATGTAGAAAAATGTTGAGACAATGAAAACTGTGGATTATTGGCCACAAGGACCAAGTTGGAGTAGTGAGCTGTACGCCTCATAAATGATGACTTTCTGCATGTAAACAGAATTCTTCTCTGTTCGCTGCATGAGAGAGAATATTTAAATATCGCTCACATATCTGAGAGACCTGCTCACAGTGTGACTTTTTTCTTGTGTGTTCTGTCCATCAAGACCTCCCACAGCAACATGATTGTAAGGAAAATGAGGATCTGGATGACCCGCAGGTCTGTAGCCAGGAAAGGAACTCCAGTCTGGACCAGCAGAACACAGAAACACTATAAAATAAAACTACAATATAAGACGAGAAACGTCTTATATTGGGATATGAGATTTTGGTCATGTCGCACAGCCCTAGCTAATGTTAGTCTTTAAAAAAAGAATGTACTTCCAGATGTTTCTTTCGGGTGGAGTCTTTATAGTTGAGAGCAGCTCGGTTTCTGGGTCCATTGTATAACTGACGCCACCAACATTACCAAGAGACTTACACTAGAGCTTCTTGTTGCGTGTTTTGTTTGGGTTTCCGGTAATGCGTGAAATCAACAAAATTAGAGAGGGTATAGCCTGACATATGAAACAGGAAAAGACCATCGTGTAATCCATTTATTTAGAAGTAACTGTATTCTAATTATTACCAAATTATCGGTAACTATCGGCGGCACGGTGGTTAGCACTGTTGCCTCACAGCAAGAAAGTCCTGAGTTCAATTCCACCATCAGGCCGGGGTCTTTCTGTGTGGAGTTTGCATGTTCTCACCGTGTTTGCGTGGGTTCTCTCCGGGTACTCCGGCTTCCTCCCACCGTCCAAAGACATGCAGCTTGTGGGGATAGGTTAATTGGATAATCCAAATTGCCACTAGGTGTGAATGTGAGTGTGAATGGTTGTCTGTCCCTATGTGTTAGCCCTGCGACAGACTGGCGACCTGTCCAGGGTGTACCTCACCTTTCGCCCTATAACAGCTGGGATAGGCTCCAGCGCCCCCCGCGACCCTGAAAAGGATAAGCGAATGGATGGATGGATATCGGAATACAGTTACTCATGTTTTGTATTTTAAATGCATAACGCCGGTACATGTATGCCGTTACTCCCTAACACTGCATCTATGTAAACATACTTACGGCCACTTTGTTAACTACACCCGTTCAACTACTCTTTAATCCAAAATGTAATCAGCCAATCAGATGGCAGCAGTCCATGCATTTCAGCATATAGCGATCAGTGACGGTGATTGAAATCACTTTGATCATGGTGTGGGTGTTGGTGCCACATTGGCTGATCTGAGTATTTCAGAAACTGCTGATCTGTTTAAATTTCCAGCACAAACATCTGCATGATTTACAGAGAGTAGTCCAAAAAAGAGAAAATATGCAGTTCCCTTAAAATGACATTGAGTTCTCTGTACTCGGGTCTCCAGAGTTACCAGCTCTCAACCCAACAGAGCATCTTTGGAATGTAGTGGACCATGAGATTTGCATCATATTTATTAGTAAAATGTTAAAAGATTAGCATTAACAGCATATCTTACCTGCCGTCGTAAAATACTTTAAGCTTTCATGATCATATTCAGATCATGCTGCTGTTCATTTGTTTGTTTATTCACAGTGTGTGATGATCACTGGCAGTCACATCTAAAAATCAGACCCCAGACAGCTGTAAGGTTATCAACATCATCCAGTGAACAAATGACTATCAGTGAATGTTTCTGTGGCAACATAAAACGCAAGCTAAATTCTCAATAGGTGACCGTTTTCATCCTTCTTGAGCTTTCTTATCATCACATTAGTCACTATTTTCTTGTGTCCTTTTGTTGAACACGAAGGTCTGGATGATCAGCAGTTCTGTGACCAGGAGAGGAGCTCCAGTCTCAACCAGGAGGACCCAGAGCCTCTACAGACTAAAGAGGAACAGGAGGAAATCTCCACCAATCAGGAAGGAGAGCAGCTTGCACTGAAGCAGGAGGATGAAGGGATTAATGTCTGGACCGGAGAACAGCTGGATTTGTTGTGGAAACCTGGATCACGGCTGACCAGATTTGGTATGTAAAAGTGTAATAAGCAGATTTCATAATATAGAAATGAATATGACTTATAACAAAATGTCACAAAGACACATGGCGTGCATTACCGCCTGGGATACTGCCTCACTGGAGACATGTTTTCTGTTTCAGATTTAAGTCATGTTAGCCCAGAACTGTACGCAGAATGTAGAAAAATGTTGAGACAATGAAAACTGTGGATTATTGGCCACAAGGACCAAGTTGGAGTAGTGAGCTGTACGCCTCATAAATGATGACTTTCTGCATGTAAACAGAATTCTTCTCTGTTCGCTGCATGAGAGAGAATATTTAAATATCGCTCACATATCTGAGAGACCTGCTCACAGTGTGACTTTTTTCTTGTGTGTTCTGTCCATCAAGATCTCCCACAGCAACATGATTGTAAGGAAAATGAGGATCTGGATGACCCGCAGGTCTGTAGCCAGGAAAGGAACTCCAGTCTGGACCAGCAGAACACAGATCCTCCACAGACTAAAGAGGAACAGGAGGAAATCTCCACCAATCAGGAAGGAGAGCAGCTTGCACTGAAGCAGGAAACCAAAGGCATCATCATCTGGACCGGGCAGGAGCTGGGCATCATGTGGAACCCTGAAGTAAAGTTGCACAGAATAGGTATGCAAAACTTTAATAGATAGATTCAGTTTTGTATTAAGAAATCTAACTCATGTTGGGTCCTAATCAGACCTCCAATATACGTTATAGAGGCACATGAAGAATTTAAAGACCGACTGCAATAAGGAAACTGACGTAATATTCTAAGAGCCAAAATGTCTAGCCCTCCCAGTGTCGCCCCTGTCAGGACTGTCTTATGTTGAAAATAATTGAGTACAAGAGAGAGGAAGACACCCTACAATGAGTTGAAACGTCAGCTTGTTATTTATTCCTCCATATTCATATTTGTCATTCATATGGTCACTTTGTTTGTCCCTCCAAATTGCAGTCGTCACTCCTTCGCCTGTGCTGCGCCCCTGCACCTGCAGGCACACTTACAGTGAATATCAAATTTAATAACAGGAAATTAACTAGGCATGTACTTTTCTTTCTTTTTTTGGCCACATTTTTCAAGTGACCTATATTTGACAACAGCATATAAAAAAATAAAACAAAAAAAAGAACTTTAAATTATGTTTTTGGTGTGCCATCTCAATGTTTTCAGTGGCCCCCATATGGCCACCCATATGAAAAAATTCTGGAGCCGCCCCTGTACATTATGACTGAGTACATCCACTAAACCTTTTGTGGATAACATAACAATCCCCATGAGGACTGAACGATCAATTTAAAAATAAAATATATCGATTTGAAACTAAGCTTTTAGCAAACCACACAACACTATGATAGGTGTGTCCTTGTGCCATGTGTTTCTGGGTCTTTCTTCTTCTTTCCCTTTGGATTCCAGCACAAGGCCTGTGTAGTGATGTTATTGGTGGACTTCCTGATTGTGTGGCCAATCCAGCACCACTTTCTCTCAGAACTGTATTGCTATTGGTTTCTGGTTTGTACTTGTCCACAGTTTGTAATCCTCTCTGGCCACTGGATACGGAGGATTTGTTTTAAGCAGCTGCTGATGAATGTCTGCAACATACAAAGCGCTGTCTTTGCTTCATGTTTACGAGCTATAGAGAAGTATAGGTGTGACCCTGATTTTAAAAATGCTCAGCTTCAGAATCAGAATCAGAATACTTTATTCATCCCGAGGGAAATTAGGGTTACAGCAGGCAGCACGCTAATGGCGCATGCGCACTTACAAAGGAACCTTCTGACCAACTTTACACAAACATCACATTGGGCAGACATGGACATTATGGACAATGCTGGGCATCCTCTGCACACGGCCATTAACAACCAGAAGAGTCTGTTCAGTGACAGGTTGCTTCTCCCAAAGACAAGAACTAACAGACTTAAAAACTCCTTTGTCCCACACGCCATCAGACTGTTTAACTCCTCCCTGGAGGGGAGAGGGAGGGGAAACAGGAGGACAAAGGAGGGGGGAACAACTAAGCTGTAGTGCCTCTTCACCTCACTGTGCAATACCTTTTGTGCAATACTTTTGTAAATAGTCAACGGTGCAATAGACTCAATACTTGAAATGTGCAATTCACTTGTATTTTTATTTTTATTCCTATTTATTCTATTTATCCCCTTCGTATATTTTATTTATATTGTCTCTGTATTTATATATATGTGTGTGTGTGTGTGTGTGTGTGTGTATATATATATATATATATATATATATATATATAATATTCTGTAACTCTGTAACTTCTGTCGGTGCTGTGCTTTTTTGGAAATCGAATTTCCCAGAGGAACCCACCCGAGGGATTAATAAAGTTCTATCTAATCTAATCTAACATGTCAGAAAGGTAGGCTGATAGGAAAAAACAACGAAAATACACTACATGAGGTAAGAGGAGGAGAAAAAAAACTCCACTCAGACTGAGCTCCTAGTGGGAGAACAGTTTGATAACAGAAAAAATACCTCAGCACAAAAGCACATGACTATCAATACACCATAGAAACACAAGACAAGCAACAGGGGCGGGTAAAGGGTAAGAGAGAGCCGGTGTAGACAGCGCATCCGGTCCTGCAGCATCTGTGCTGGTCCAGTTGACTGCTATCTTCCCCGGTAGGGCACAAGCATCGAAGGCGTTGGAAAGGGAGAGGGGATGAGTGAGTGCTTATCAGTGTAAGTGTGTGTGTCTGCGTGTCCATAGTTTAGCTGAGACAGTGTCCTTCGGCCTATCAGGCTAAGTAAACAGTCCTCCAGCCAATCCAGGTGTCCTTGCATGGGATGGGAAGAATAGCCGTAACACAGCTTGGTGAAATTTCTGACCTCTTGAGTTTCAAACATTTTTTAAAATGATGTTGTTTATTTTTTCTTACTTTTTTTTACACTAAATTTACTAACCCAAGGTGTTATTCACCCCTACTGAGATTTTCAAAGGTCGTCAGCTCAATTCTCCTGCTTTTGTTGTGCAAACCACCCATTATCTTTGAGGCCTGGCACGTTTACTCAGAGTAGCTCAGATCCAAGGCAGGCCAAACCTCTGTGTTACAACCTTCAGAAATGCCTGCCGTATCTATACAAAATATCCCACACATTGACTGACCTGCAAATGTGTAAGACACATTCACAATATATGGAAACACAAGTCTGTTTTATTTATAAAAAATTGTGTGAAAACAGAATGAAAAGTTGCTAATACAATGACATGAGTGACATGTGTGATCTCCCCAGCGTTGCATGTTCTCTCCTTTGCCTGTTCATGTAAAAATAGCAAAACATAAAAAATTAATTCTGTCCCTCAGTTCCAGGTTGGTTCATCTCTTCATCTTTCTGCCTTTTGTCTTAGGTTACTCTCCCACACAGTCTGTCTGTCTGTGTCATAGTCTGTTTGCAGCATTCAGCAATGCAGTTCCTTGACTCTCACCACAGATCTTCCATTGTGACTGTGTATGTGAGGGAGTGGCATTGCATTACTTCAGCACAGTGCTGTGCATAAAAGCAGACAGCCCAGGCTGGAGAATCATTTCTTCTTCGCATTTCTGACAAGGCACATCAGGATGGCCTCTGTATCACTGCCTCACAGGAAGAACATCTGCGCGCAACAGGCGCGCATCCATTTCCTTGCTTCAGGAAATGGATGAAGCAGACTCTGATGGAGGAGAGGTTTCATTTGTCCAGCAGGCCACTGATACCTCCTCAGAAGAATCTAAAAAGGAGACGGAACAAGAACCCAACATGCCTCCATGGAAGAGGCACCGTGGTACTGGGAAGCCCAGTCTGAGCCACACGGCAAAAGACGGCACTGTGTGGGTAGAGGAGGACATTGGAATGCCCAGTGCAGTAGCAAATCGCTCGTGCTTCACTCGTGCTGGACCCACAGAGTCTGCTAAGGTCTGTCATTGCCATAGTACGTAGGGCTGCTCAATTAATCGAATTTTAATCACGATTACGATCTGGGCCTTCAACGATCATTAAAAATGACTGAGCCGATTATTAGCCCCTCCCTAATTTATCCGCGACACCTTAAAGGCCGGTCCGTGAAAATATTGTCGGGCATAAACTGGTCCGTGGCGCAAAAAAGGTTGGAGACCGCTGATTAAGAGGACCCGAGGGAAGCTCGGAAAGCTAAGCAGAAGTTATTTGGAGAGTGACTGCCGTTGGTTGAAAAGAGAGTTTAAAAAAAAACAAACTTCAGTGGTGTTGCACACTATTTTATATTATTTTTTTAAAGTCATTGTTAACCCTTTAAAGCCGGTCAGAGCAGCACGCTCCGTTTTGCGTAACTATTTTTAAATCCCTGTAGAACCTGAACCGTGTAAGCTAGCGCAATAATTTGTTTTGCATATGAAACCGGAGGAGTTGTACTTACATCTGATGCCATCAGCTTGTCCTCGGTCACGGTTTCGTTCCACATATAGCTTTGCAAAAATTGCATAAAAAGCGCTTGCAGGAACAAAAACATAATATTCCAGAAACACGCTTTGCCGTTCCTATCAGCTGTTCGTAACACTTCCCACAGTGAAATGATGCACATGCTGTTTTCTTTGCAAATTTGCATCATAGGATTGTTTTTTGTTTTTCCTGCAGTATATAAAAATTGCTGTATCTCCAAAATAAAACTATGAAGACACTCAAAATAAATTTCCTGTGGTGGGAAACTATTTTTTGCAACTTTATTGTATTTAAAGTTTTGAGGGATAAGCCCCTTAAATTTCTCCAAGTAGAAATATACAGTGGGGCAAAAAAGTATTTAGTCAGCCACCGACTGTGCAAGTTCCCCCACTTAAAATGATGACAGAGGTCAGTAATTTGCACCAGAGGTACACTTCAACTGTGAGAGACAGAATGTGAAAAAAAAATCCATGAATTCACATGGTAGGATTTGTAAAGAATTTCTTCGTAAATTAGGGTGGAAAATAAGTATTTGGTCACCTCAAACAAGGAAAATCTCTGGCTCTCACAGACCTGTAACGTCTTCTGTAAGAAGCTTTTCCGTCCCCCACTCGTTACCTGTATGAATGGCACCTGTTTGAACTCATCATCTGTATAAAAGACACCTGTCCACAGCCTCAAACAGTCAGACTCCAAACTCCGCCATGGCCAAGACCAAAGAGCTTTCGAAGGACACCAGGAAAAGTATTGTAGACTTGCACCAGACTGGGAAGAGTGAATCTACAATAGGCAAGCAGCTTGGTGTGAAAAAATCAACTGTGGGAGCAATCATCAGAAAATGGAAGACATACAAGACCACTGATAATCTCCCTCGATCTGGGGCTCCACGCAAGATCTCATCCCGTGGGGTCAAAATGATCATGAGAACGGTGAGCAAAGATCCCAGAACCACACGGGGGGACCTGGTGAATGACCTGCAGAGAGCTGGGACCAAAGTAACAAAGGTCACCATCAGTAACACACTACAACGGCAGGGAATCAAATCCCGCAGTGCCAGACGTGTTCCGCTGCTGAAGCCAGTGCATGTCCAGGCCCGTCTGAAGTTTGCCAGAGAGCACATGGATGATACAGCAGAGGATTGGGAGAATGTCATGTGGTCAGATGAAACCAAAGTAGAACTTTTTGGTATAAACTCAACTCGTCGTGTTTGGAGGAAGAAGAATACTGAGTTGCATCCCAAGAACACCATACCTACTGTGAAGCATGGGGGTGGAAACATCATGCTATGGGGCTGTTTTTCTGCCAAGGGGACAGGACGACTGATCCGTGTTAAGGACAGAATGAATGGGGCCATGTATCGTGAGATTTTGAGCCAAAACCTCCTTCCATCAGTGAGAACTTTGAAGATGAAACGAGGCTGGGTCTTCCAACATGACAATGATCCAAAACACACCGCCCGGGCAACAAAGGAGTGGCTCCGTAAGAAGCATTTGAAAGTCCTGGAGTGGCCTAGCCAGTCTCCAGACCTCAACCCCATAGAAAATCTGTGGCGGAAGTTGAAAGTCCGTGTTGCTCGGCGACAGCCCCAAAACATCACTGCTCTCGAGAAGATCTGCATGGAGGAATGGGCCAAAATACCAGCTACTGTGTGTGCAAACCTGGTAGAGACCTATAGTAAACGTTTGACCTCTGTTAATGCCAACAAAGGTTATGTTACAAAGTATTGAGTTGTATTTTTGTTATTGACCAAATACTTATTTTCCACCCTGATTTACCAATAAATTCTTTACAAATCCTACCATGTGGATTCATGGATTTTTTTTTCACATTCTGTCTCTCACAGTTGAAGTGTACCTCTGGTGCAAATTACTGACCTCTGTCATCATTTTAGGTGGGGGAACTTGCACGATTGGTGGCTGACTAAATACTTTTTTGCCCCACTGTATTTGTGTGGGCTGAGATTTTACTTTCAAAGAAAACACAGTAATGATCAGATAAGCCCACATCAGACACAGTAATGTTTGAAATGCTCAGGCTCTTGGAGATCAGTAGGTCAAGAGTGTGTCCTCTATTATGTGTGGCCTCTGTTACATGCTGAGTCAGCCCAAAGTTGCCCAGAGTGTTACTCAGGTCTTTAGTCCCTTTGTCCTGAGGGTTGTCCACATGGATGTTAAAATCCCCAACAATAATTACACAGTCGAAATCAACACAGATCACAGACAGCAGTTCACTGAGGTCATTAAAAAAGTCTGTGCAGTATTTGGGAGGCCTGTAAACATTAAGAAACACAACTTTGGACGGGGCCTTCAGCTGTAAAGCCACATATTCAAAAGACTGAAAACTTCCAGGAGATAGCTGCTTACATTGAAATGATTCATTAAATAAGACAGCAACCCCTCCTCCTCTCCTGCTCACCCTGGCCTCACTGATAAAACTGTAGTTAGGAGGGGTCGTCTCGATGAGAACAGCTCCACTAAGCGAGTCATGGACTAAAGTAAAACAGTATGTTGGATGTGCCATGCAATGCTCAATTACATGGGTGGGAACTAGTGTGTTAGCGCAGTTAGCTCGTTAACGTGTTGGCCGTCTAGCCCCATGCACGGGGCGATCGGTGGTAGCTCGTTAACGGAGATTTGCCGTGTTGTGGCGTTAAGGTCATTTCAACGAGATTAACCTGAAAGCACTAGTGGGAACACAACGACTATGACTGCACATTTACGCCGACATCATCCTAGTGCAAAGACAAAAACAACAAGCATGCTACTAACTATAGCCGAGTCATTTAGACAGCTGTTAGCACATGATTCTCCTTATGGGGACCTGATATGTTTAATATGCTGCTGAGAATATAGCCCAGAAGAAGCGGATAGTATAGCTTTTATTTTGGAAAGAGACATTTCTCTGTAATAAACTCTCTTTTCCAAAGATGAGTGATTCCTCAATCAGATACAGGGCTCGCAAAATCGCTAGCCCGACATCCTGGGGCTAGCAATTTTTTCAGTCGGGCTACCAAAATCTATCTCTGCCCTGCCCGTCGGGCTATTGTAGGAAGGAAAAATATATGTCAATGCTTTTGCATTCTTTCAGAAATGTAGCTGGGTAATTATGTCATTGGCATCGGTGAGCCACTGTCAATATGTGACATATTGAAATCCCGTTTGAATTTGCGCTTGTTTTTTTGCTTTCACTTTGCAATTTTACAGGTCACCAGAGAACTTCAATCTATACATCTAAAAACCACAGACCAGGCGAGAAATTTGGGTGTAGTGATGGATGCAGACCTAAACTTAGAAAAACACATTAAGACAATAACAAAATCAGCTTACTATCACCTCAAGAATATTTCAAGGATAAAAGATCTGATGTCTCAACAGGACCTGGAAAAACTAGTCCATGCATTCATCTTTAGTAGGCTTGATTACTGTAACAGCATCTTTACAGGTCTACCTAAAAAATCAGTCAGACAACTACAGCTCATTCAGAACTCTGCTGCTCGAGTCCTCACTAAGACCAAAAAAGTGGACCACATCAGTCCAGCTCTGAGGTCTTTACACTGGCTGCCTGTCCGTCAGAGGATAGACTTTAAAGTTCTGATGCTGGCCTATAAAGCTCTGAATGGTTTAGGACCAAAATACATCAGTGACCTCCTAACCCAGTATGAACCTTCCAGATCCCTCAGGTCATCTGGATCCGGTCTTTTATCAGTTCTCAGAGTCAGAACCAGACACGGAGAAGCTGCATTCAGCTTTTATGCTCCTTATATCTGGAACAAACTCCCAGAAAGCCTCAGATCAGCTGAAACACTCAGTTTATTTAAATCCAGGTTGAAGACTCACCTGTTCTCAGCTGCATTTGAATAAAGCACCAAATCCACACTTTTAAGCTTAAATTTCAAAACTTACACTAACTACTGATCTTATCTATTTCTGATTTTATCTGTCTTGATTTTATATACTGTTTTGTTTGTTTGTTAATTAGTTAAGCTTAAATTTCAAAACTTACATTAACTACTGATTTTATCTACTGTTCTGATTTTATCTGTTTTGATTTTATATACTGTTTTGTTTGTTTGTTTGTTTGTTTGTTTGTTTGTTAAGTGGGATTAGAGCTCTGGGTAGCTCCCCAGCTGGGTCTAGACTGGGTCTAGAGAGTATTTTAAATTCGGGGAATTTAAAACAGAAAGTAGCTCGTCCACATAAGGACTGGTAGCTCCCCTTACGATAAGGGTTCAGATCGCGCGAACAGGTGTGGGATTAGAGCTCTGGGTAGCTCCCCAACTGGGTCTAGACTGGGTCTAGAGAGTACTTTAAATTCAGGGAATTTAAAATAGAAAGTAGCTCGTCCACAGAAGGACTGGTAGCTCCCCTTACGATAAGGGTTCAGATCGCGCGAACAGGTGTGAAATGTGTGTGTTTAGTTAGTTTGTTTGTTTGCTTGTTTTAATCAATTTTAAATCATGCTTTTTATTTGTTTTTGTTTCTAATGTCTCTGTAAAGCACTTTGAATCACCTTGTTGTTGAATTGTGCTATACAAATAAATTTGCCTTGCCTTGCCTTGCCTTGCCTTGCTTACCTTCAGGGTCATACGTCACATGAAAACCAAAATAATTCCAAACGCCAGATCTGAATGAGGGTGGGGGAGGTTCATGTTGCAAGGAGAGCTTAACTTCTGTCTTGCTAGCTTGCCCTGCGCTCTTCATTCTGACTATGCTGTCTGTGTTGAGCGCTCAGTGGATCTGCGTTCGACTACTCCGCCTAGGCTGCACTGTCGAGCGCAGATCCACTGAGCGCTCCACACAGACAGCATAGTCAGAAGGAAGAGCACAGGGCAAGCTAGCGAGACAGAAGTTAAGCTCTCCTTGCAACAGGCAAATTGACCCTCATTCAGATCTGGCGTTTGGAATTATTTTGGTTTTCATGTGACGTATGACCCTGAAGGTAAGCGAGTCATGGACTAAAGTAAAACAGTATGTTGGATGTGCCACGCAATGCTCAATTACATGGGTGTGAACTAGTGTGTTAGCGCAGTTAGCTCGTTAACGTGTTGGCCGTCTAGCCCCATGCACGGAGCGATCGGCGGTAGCTCGTTAACGGAGATTTGCCGTGTTGTGGCGTTAAGGTCATTTGAACGAGATTAACCTGAAAGCACTAGTGGGAACACAACGAATATGACTGCACATTTACACCGACATCATCCTAGTGCAAAGACAAAAACAACAAGCATGCTACTAACTTTAGCCGAGTCATTTAGACAGCTGTTAGCACATGATTCTCCTTATGCTGCTGAGAATATAGCCCAGAAGAAGCGGATAGTATAGCTTTTATTTTGGAAAGAGCCATTTCTCTGTAATAAACTCTCTTTTCCAAAGATGAGTGATTCCTCACCAATTCCTCTGACATCGTCTTATTAATCGTTAGCTTACTATGCAAACATGACAAGTGAAATCTCCCGCAGCTTAAACATGTGAGAGGTTGATCGCGCAGAGAATCGCTGAGCTTATGTGAGTGCGCGTGTAAAAGCATTTCAGTTCTGCTGAGCCAAATAAGACAGGTCAGGGTGAAGAAGTGACAGCCAAATAAAAGCTTACCACAAAACGGAGAAGTTATGACAAATCAGACTATAAGGCAAAAAGAAAGTGCAGCTTTATGGTTTCATGGACAAAATAATTTCTGTGGCTGCAATATGACGAGCTATATAACCAGGGCTGCACATAAGTGGTCCACAGGTGCGCATTCGCTGTCAAAATAAAAAACGCGCACAAGGGTTAGGGTTAAATTTAAAAACTGTACTTTTGAGTTAAAATATATATTTATAATTTTAATAAATGACAAATTAAAAAGGCATGAACATTTTTTTTGTATCGAAAAAATATCGAACCGTGACACCAAAGTATCGAACCGAACCGAACCGTGAATTTTGTGTATCGTTGCACCCCTAATATATATATATTGGGGGTGCTAGTAGGTGTTAGGTTCAGGGAATTTACGCAAATTTGCACGGGGTTAGTAAATCTAGTGGTAGGGACTTGCACCAAGAAAAAAGTCAGTATTTCTAGTGTTAACCATAATGTAAACCAACAAGAGGCCACCAGACAGGAAAACATACAAAGAGACTTTAAGAGAATGCTAACTGCCCCAACAGTACTGACCTAAGCCTAATCTTAAAAGTAGAGAGGGTATCTGTCTTCCGAATCCAAATTGGCAGCTGTTTTCACAGAAGAGGGACCTGAAAGGTGAAGGTTCTACCTGCCATTCTCCCCAACTTTCAGGTAATGAATGGTTAATCTAAAAAATAAACAAAAAAAATACTGCAGTGAGTGTCCTGTAAAGTTTTTAACTAATTTTAAATAAACTTTTAAATGTTTTGTGCACTTTGATTAAAAATTTTCAGGGATACGACTTTGTTTTGTTTGATTATATATCGTCTTTATTTTCTCATCGTAGATGGTCTGTTTATATTATTTGTAGAGTTTGTAAATGAGCAGCCAAAATGGTTTTCACTGAGTCAGCAAAACTGTTTCTCCCCACAACATGATTTTCATTGGTATATCTAAGCAACATGCTTACCATGTGGAGATTTGCTAATGGTTAAGGCAAAAAATGTATGCTTTTTGATCTGTCCCTTCAGATTTTCCACAACATGACTGTAAGGATGTGGAGGGGCTCACAAATCAGCAGGTCTGTAACCAGGAGAAGAACTCCAGTTTAGGCCAGGAGGATCCTTCACAGATTAAAGGGGAACAGGAGGAACTCAGTACCACTGAAGAGGAAAAACCGCTTGTACTAATGCAGGAGACTGCAAATTTTCCATCTCGTGAAAAAAGTGACCACAGT
The DNA here is from genome assembly GCF_057382095.1 of Aulonocara sp. 'chitande type north' Nkhata Bay. Classification (NCBI taxonomy): domain Eukaryota; kingdom Metazoa; phylum Chordata; class Actinopteri; order Cichliformes; family Cichlidae; genus Aulonocara; species Aulonocara sp. 'chitande type north' Nkhata Bay. Next base: position 54,664 of record NW_028234355.1, on the reverse strand, counting down.
GAATCAGAACCATGCTGTGACCAGTGCCTTTCTCACAACTCTTCTGACACAGATGAGGATGAAAGCAAGGATGGTAACTCACACAGAAATAAGTCGGAGCAAATCGTATCAGGCTTGTCAGTTCAAAATTCCAAGACAGCTAAGTTATGTAGAACCTGTGGGAAAAGATTTATTTGGAAGTCAGACTTAACTAAACACATGCGAATTCACACAGGCGAGAAGCCACATTGCTGTAGTAGTTGTGGGAAAAGATTTACTAGGAAGAGTCACTTGAATATGCACATGCAAATTCACACAGGTGATAAGCCACATTGCTGTAGCACCTGTGGGAAAAGATTTACTAGGAAGAGTCACTTGAAGAGACACATGCAAATTCACACAGGTGATAAGCCACATTGCTGTAGTAGTTGTGGGAAAAGATTTCATGTAAAATCAAATTTGAAAACACACATGCGAATTCACACAGGCGAGAAGCCACATTGCTGTAGTAGTTGTGGGAAAAGATTTACTGTGAAGGGTCATTTGAATATGCACATGCGAATTCACACAGGCGAGAAGCCACATTGCTGTAGTAGTTGTGGGAAAAGATTTCATGTAAAATCTAATTTGAATATGCACATGCGAATTCACACAGGCGAGAAGCCACATTGCTGTAGCACCTGTGGGAAAAGATTTACTAGGAAGAGTCACTTGAATATACACATGCGAATTCACACAGGTGAGAAGCCACATTGCTGTAGCACCTGTGGGAAAAGATTTACTAGGAAGAGTCACTTGAATATGCACATGCGAATTCACACAGGTGAGAAGCCACATTCTGTATTACTTTAGTACAGTTGAAAATGCATTTCGGAAACCATACCCAGCTGTTGTTTTGTAAAAGGACCTCAGAAGAGTCCCGGGAGTCTTCATCTTTATTTATCTTGATTGGTGTTTGGCCTGCATGTACTTATGGCGAACACCCTAGTGGGCTTTTCTTTCTTCTAAATCTTTGTTAATCTTGTATGTTCAATAAAACTGTTGGCATCACACTTCACTCATCTCCTGTAGATTTTGTGTTTTGGTTTCAATTGTGTTCCAAAAGCCTGAATCAACATCTTTCCAGCCTATAGAAATTCTGCAAAGCCTTTAAAATTTGCGACCCCACAATCCTGCTGCTCTTTGAAAAACTAACAGTACTTCCAAACGAGCTGTTAAACAGGGCTTCGTGTGATCTGCCTTTTGGTGATCAACTGGTCAGAAAGATTCAACGCATTCAAGTGGATAATCATGCTAACTTCCTTGATTCTTGTCCTCACTTTCCAGGTCCTCAACGGTACTCCATCAATGTCTCCTGAAGTTGTGTGTTTCAGAACAAAAGTGGAGCAAATAATAGCAAACACTGAACACACACCTCCCCTGTCTGCCAAGAGCATGTCTAAGACTTTTCTATACCACCATGTTCAATATTAGATTATTCTGTTATTATATGTTACCTTATATATGTAATCAAAGTAGTTGAATTAGAATACTGCTGTAGATCACATTATACCCTTTAATATAGAGTGTGTGAGCTGTATGTAGTTTAGTTCTCATTATACTTTTGAGTTAACAGAACATATTCACATATTAGTTCATTAGATAAATGTGCAGAAATGAAATAGAAGTTGATTTAAGGAAAAGCAGATGCTGGCTTCACGGTGCAGTTGAACGCTGGCAACGCGAGAGCGAAACACGTCCGTAGGTTTGGTTTATGATACGGCGTGTTCCGGTGGTGCGGCCGTGAAGTGCAGTAGTGGTTGGTGCTAGTTTTAGTACATTGGATAGAGGTTTTGACGGTGGTTTGTGGCGTCAGTCGAGTTTTAAGGGCTGCGGTCATAATACAAAGTAAAATTTTAAGTACATAGAGCAAAACCTGGTTTATGATGTCAGGTATAACTTCGGGGATGCAAGCATCACTTTTATGATGCGACTTTGCCCCGTTGTGGCGGTCATAAGCGCAGAGAAAGGGGTATTTTGGTCTATGGTGCAGTGTGCTTTAAGAAGATCTAACAGTTGAGCTCAGAAGTTTCTGTGTAATCTTCCACTGATGAGGAACGCTCTGTGTGTCTCACTGATGGTGTAACGCGCTGTGTGTGTAAGGCGCGCTCTGGCTATGTGTGAGGCGCGCGCTGAGTGTGTTTCTGTGTGTGAAGTGTGAACACAGTGACAGTGACGGTTGATGTGTTTGATTAGGAGGACATTAGAGCAAAGACACATTTTAGGATCAAAGGTTGATGCCTAGTGTACCTGTGGAAATAATTTTGCCCTAGGAGTGGCGACCCTCCTGTTCGTGGACGCGCGGCCAGGACCGGCGGCGTCCGGGTGCCGAGGTGGTGACTTGGGGAGGTGAGGGCCCCCGCATAGCTACGGAAATAACACTGGAACGGCCGTGTAATCACGGGTTCACATTTATTCCGGACTAGAACAAGACACATTTTGCGAACAAAGGTTGAGTCTAGATTAGTAAAGAAATATAAAAAGGTTGAATTCCTCGTTTCAGTGGTTGAAATTGTTGTGTGCCTGTCCCCTGACGAGTGTGAAATTAAAATAAAGAGGGAATTTGGAGCCACATAGAGATAGACGGGCATAATTGGGTGTATTACTCTGTGGTGTAATAAAAATAAAAAGGAGAGATAGTAAGAGGTGCAGTGGAGAATTATGGAGGAGTACAGAGAGGAATGTGTTGGGAGACTGACGTACAGTTTACGCTGTCAAGGTAGGCGGGTTGCCTGCTTATCTGTTTAACATGTGATGAAAATGAAATTAAATAAATCTCTTAGTGTGTTAATACAGGAAGCTGCGGACCTGGACCAACTGCCCCCACAAGCACAGCGGTCGAAGCAAAATTATAGGTAATGGGAACCACACCCAGCACGAATCAGCAGCTGTGAAACAGACAGCAGCGAGGAGAGAATTAGAGGAGAAATTAAGAGAAGTTTTAACACATAAAATTGGGGCCAACGGACTTGTGGAGGTTGGGAAGGCGTCCGGAGCATCACAACAAAAAGGTGAAACAAAAACACACAAGCAGAGAAATCTGAGAGAAAGGCTCCTTTTAAGGTAACGCCTAGTTTGAGAAAAGATAAAATTAACCTGCTTTTATACAAATGCACATACACGCAATGAAGAAACAGCTTACACTCATGAACACGTGAAGATTTTCCAGCAAGGTTAAAGAAAAATTAACATACTTAAATGATGAAGTCTATACATTACTGACAAAGAAACCCTCTGGGTTGCAGGACAACAATTTAACTAAAAAAAAAAGGAACACTGGTCTAACCAACCAGGCAAGACACAACAAATTTAGTGGTTAAAAGATTCAAATTGTGACATGTTTTCTGTTGATTGATTAATAAAAGTGATTACTGAATGAAAGAAAGTTCCTTTTTTGGGCTTTTAAACATGATCTTAAGAATTTTAACAGGTGCATGTTGTCCTGTCAACTTGGTGGGTTAGGAGTTGATTATATCGGGAGACAAAAAACAAAAAAAAGGGGGAAAGAAGGCTGACACAGGGCCTGGCCCCATTGTCTCCCCTCTGAATAACACAGCCAACACAACATCATTTTCCTGTTCGTTTGTTTTTGTTTGTTTTTGTTTTGTTTTGTTTTTGTTTTTTCTATATATATTTAATTACAGGCTGCTTTGCCGGCCCTGAAAGCCGAGGCTGACTGGACTCCTGCTCTCCCCCATACGTGACACTGACCAAATGCTGCAACAGCTGGACCCACAACAACGACCTGAGAATGTCAACAGACCTGCAGGAATGTGATCTCATGCAGCCGAGACGGAGAGCACTAAACCTAAGGCCCGTTTCACTACACGGGGGAAAATTCCCAGACTGCGTCAGCTGACAGAGCTGTGACGAGACGCCCGCCAAGCCCGAATGAAAAGTAAGGCCGAGCGAAAGAATGCTGACCTTGATAACTTTGCATTCACACTGTGCAGGACAGTGATGGACCAACACGGATGATCGGGTGGCGAAAAAGGGCGTGACCGAGACAAGAGGAGTAACTGAGGACAGAAGGCACCTCAGAATGGACAAAAACACAGGAGAAGATGCAGGTTTCACCTGCGGTGAACATCGACACTGGAGAAAGGACTGCCCCAATTGGGGTCAGAACCAGGACGGACTGAATTTTGAGCAGCAGCAGCAGCAATGGTCGCAAACAAACTGAAAAGGAGGGGGGCAGGACCCCAGGGCATGCTTCAGGCCGTGGTTTACCCAGAACACCAGAACAGGAAAGTGATGAACACACACACACACACACACACACGTCTCCAAACACACAGATTCAGAATGAAGTGAAATACACACATGAACACGTGCACTCGTTGAGTGAGTGAGAAATGACACACACACACATATACATACACACACACACACACACACACACACACACACACACACACACACACACACACACACGGGAATGCTGATTCACTGAGAAGTGATGCACACACATACACATGCACACGCTTGTGCAATGAAGAGTGATCCACACGCACACACACATACACGCTGATGCAATGAAGAATGCTTTGCTTATGCTGATATGCAAAATGCTGCACACAAACATCCCAATGCATAATTTTTATGAGGAGCCATTGATTACCATTAAATACTTAGAATGTGTTATATGTCACCCAGAGGGCATTTATGTAGATTTTAGGAATAAGGTCTAAAAAAGTTTGGTTATGAAAACAATGTCTGTGCGTGATGTCTGTTTATGGCTCAAGGCCTTGACTGAATTCTTTGCTGTGCTTCACACAGCCCTGATGAGGAACAGTGGCACAGAGTGAAAATGATGAATTAATAGTGTAAGTTTAGGTCGGAGTACGGCATTTTCTGTGATTGAGTTTTAATTCAAGGAGGAACAAAAGGTGTTACGGCACCTGAGGTTCTCATTCCCACACAATATTGTCCCGGCAGGAAGCAAAATGTTCCTGTGAATTTCTGGTTGATTGTTTGGTTTTGTTTAGCGCTAGCTTGATTTTATCAGTGAGCTTTGGCTTGTGTTCTTTCTCGTAAGCGAGAGAGGGATAGTTTTATGCTTGGACATGTCTGCAACGGGCCCTAGTTTGTGTTATTTTAGTAGTATTTTGTTGGTTATGTCTGTTTTCGTTTTTGTTACAGTGCACTGAGATAAGAAAATCTGAGAGGTGTGATCCACCGGTGGTGATATGGTGATATGGTGATATGTTGATATTTTGTGAGTTCATGATTTAACAATCAGCTCTTTAAACAAGGCCTGAAAGATTGAAATTTAAAGCGCTATAAAATATTCTTACAAAAACAGTTGCAAAGTGTGCTTCTCCATGATTGTAATTGGCTTGGGAGAAATTCACTTATAGGGAACACTGAGAAGTTCTGAGTCTAAAAGGATTGCACCGAGTCAATCCGGCCCAAAAAACAACAAGGAATTGTCCATCCATCCATCCATCTTCATCCGCTTATCCGAGGTCGGGTCGCGGGGGTAGCAGCCTAAGCAAAGAGGTCCAGACCTCCCTCTCCCCAGCCACCTCCTCCAGCTTGTCCGGGGGAATACCAAGGCGTTCCCAGGCCAGCCGAGAGATATAATCTCTCCAGCGTGTCCTGGGTCTGCCCCGGGGCCTCCTCCCGGTGGGACATGCCTGGAACACCTCGCCCAGGAGGCGCCCAGGGGGCATCCTTGCCAGATGCCCGAACCACCTCAGCTGGCTCCTTTCGATGTGGAGCAGGAATTGTTTTCCTTTAAAATGATGACGTCATCTTGCTGGTGATGAAGGCTCGAATAGGTTGCGCGGGAGACTCCATTATCAGCAACATCTGGTATGAATGTGTATGGAGGTATGCATGTGAATGGACTGTGATGGACTGACGACTAAAAGTTTTGACTGACTTGATACTGAGACAATGACTGCACCAACTTTAGGATTCGTAAATGCCAATAAACAATTCACCCAGCCGACAAGAGAAGGGTGGATGCTTCGCTTTGTTTTGTTTTGTTTTTTCAGGAGCAGGAGGATAAGAGAGACTGGAGGAGGAGACTCTAGCTTCACATAAGTATGAACTGCAGACTTAACACTGTGGTTGCTGATTTTGAGTTACCGATGTTTGCATTAAGAAAACTGTGCTATATTAGCTGTGTTTTGAGTAAGGTATCATGTTATATTATTGGGAATGCCAAATGCTACAGTGGAGAAGACTTTTGATACCACTCATGACTGGAATATGTTATTATTAACCATAGCAGGCCACTGTAAAAAGTCAATTAAATTTTATAGAGGAAAATCGCCAAAATTGAACAATACCTATGAATGACTGGCCACATTCAGAATAGAGATATGCAATAATAAACATTGGTCCACGTGATTTAGGTTCTCACTTGAAATAGTAAGTTATTAGATGTAGAATATAATTGACAGGGACATTTGATAGGATGTGGTACTGAAAAAGAACAAGAGCAAAGTAAATAAAGAAAATATTGTGTTTAGTTTGGATAAATTCAAATTAAAATGTACCATTACACTCAGAGGATCAATATGAAATAAAACATATGCAAAATTTGTAGGAAGTACATGACTGATAACTGTTCTGTCCTGAGCGTTTGTTTCTAGAGCACCCACTTGACCACACCAACAGTTTCTCGCCACCGAGGAGGGGGACTTGCAAAAAGAATAAAATAAAAATCTGAGTTTAACAAAACATTTTAAATGTAAATATCAAGCTTACCTTTCTTTTTCCATGAAATGTGCTTGTGGGCACGCCAGCCATTTTGAAAAGGTGGGCAAAACAATTGGCAAGGCCACACCCCCACACATGTGATATAATTTTAAAGGTACTGTTGCCCTCTCTAAGAAACATCAGGAATTAGAGGAGTGGCAAGTAGAGTATGCGAGCTACAAGCAAAAACTAAAATGTGTACTACAGTGTGCAAAAAATGAAATACTGGGTCATCAGGGGGGTCATGAGGGACATTTATAAAACTAAAAGTCCCACTAACCTTAAAGTGCACTTGAAAAGCCCACACAAGAAGGTTAACCTAGCTTACCTAGAAGACCTCATCAGGGGGAGCACACTCCCCCTCCTTGAAGAGCTCACCCACTCAACCCGCATCCCCAGAAAACAGCTAACCCCAGATAAGGCAGCGTGATGTATCCCGAGACAACAGGACTGGGACATCTAAATAAAGGTGTGAAACAATCGCCTTCAAAAGGTTATCAATTCACTTCAACGAAAATTAGGACCACTCGGTGCGGCAAGAGTTAATAGTTATTAGTCTCAACACCCAAGGATAACCAGAAGAGCTTGACTGATATGATGGAACTGGGATTTTGTTACACTTAATTTTTTGCAAAACACAAATAAAACTAAATTGAAACTAAGGATTTTCAGAAAATAAAAACTAAACTAAACTAGCAAACAATTGGTAAAAACTGATTAAAACTGATGAAAATTGCAAAACTATTACAACCCTGGTCCAGACTAAGATGGTGTTGGACATCTTCAGGGCAGAAAAGGGTTGGTGTGACCAGGGTGTGGTTTGGCTTGTTGTATGTATATTTGAGATCATATGGCTCTGGATGGACCAGTTACCAGGGCATGGAAGGATGACAGACTTTATTACATGAGGAGAAGGGACATTTTCGGGATCGAAGATCCTCAGGGATGACAAGGCTGGAGCAACGGTACTCGAGAGAAGAATTTCTGATACTTTCTGAGATATGATGTCACCAACCTTCTCTTTTAAGTGTCTAGCTCCAATGAATTGACACATGGGAGTGTGTCAAAACGGGGGAGTTGAGTTTGAACATAATATGGTAAAACTTAAGCATATAATGGGTTAGACTTAGAGATGACTCATTAATTTTTGATTTCTTTTACACACACATAGATTATGATTAGAATAAGTCCTGAACATAATATTTTGAACCAAATTTGAATCATTAGAAGAACAATGGATAACAATATTAGATTATCAAGGCTAGGGAGAGAGGTGTTTTGGTTTTCTGTCTCTTGCAGAGAAAGGAACAGACACCAGACGGGGACCCGGAGATGTGAGGACCCTTCACAGCAGGGACAGATGTAGGGACTGCCGAGACAGCAACTGGGGTCAAGTGTCATGACGTTTGGGCTCCTGGAGAAGATGGATCCCACAAACACAGCAATAACCATGAAGGGGTTGGCGAAAACCAGGAACACCAGACCAACGAGGTTCAAGAGGCTCTTGGCAAAAAGGGGGACACGCCGGTGACCCCAAAATACACAGATCTTTGTTTGAAATCGGGGCAGAATAATCCCCAGAACTGTGCAATGACTAAAGGGTGGTCTAACCCCGGAGGTCGAAGAAAGAAGCTGAGAATCACCCAACTGGAAGACACTGGTAGCTGCAGCAATAAAAATAAAGGTTAAAAGCTCCTTAGACAGAGGTTCTAGTCTAAGTACATTTGAAAGGTATAAGGGGGCATTAAAATGGGAGTGGAAAACTGGAGCACCAAAATAAAGCTGTGGGAGAATTGGGGAGTGATGGGAGAGTCATCTGTAACTGCTGTTATGGTTGTAAATCTAACTTTGCTTGCATCTGAACTGCGTGAACACAGAGGTCATCCCACATATGGTCCACCCGTTAAAGGGGGACAGAGGGCCTCAGGATCAAGAAAACTTGGACCTTGCGACCCTGGAGTGCATGTTGTAAGTGATCTCTTTCAGAGATCAAAAGGGGGAATTATTAGATTATTCTGTTATTATATGTTACCTTATATATGTAATCAAAGTAGTTGAATTAGAATACTGCTGTAGATCATATTATACCCTTTAATATAGAGTGTGTGAGCTGTATGTAGTTTAGTTCTCATTATACTTTTGAGTTAACAGAACATATTCACATATTAGTTCATTAGATAAATGTGCATCACTCTGTATCCTTGATCTGCTGGGAATGTGTTACACTGTTTTCTTGACATGCTTAATTGTTGAATCATAAAGAGAAGGTTGTAAGCAGGAGACTCTGTGTCTAAAGACAGGGGAGATAGATAGACCACATTCCACACCCCCACCTTACAGAAAGCAGAGAAACAACTGCCGAGGTCATAACTTAGGCGCTGTAACAGAGAAAAAATGTGATGTTTTGGCTTTTACGACTAGCTGGGGGCCACTAGAGACTATAAAAAGCTGAGCAACCCGTCACCATTTTGAGACATGTGCCTGACCCTCTGGTAGCATCTCTCCCGTCCGGACGTTGTAATGCTCTGACTGTTGAATTATATGGAAATAAATGATTGTTGATTGAGCATTGATACACCGAGTATTGTCCCTCCTTCAGCCCAAAGATTCAAAGAATTGGGAGAATTCAACATCAAACAAATCTGCGATGGTATTTTCAGATTAAGTTAGCCAATTAAACATCAAAGTGGACTTAATTAATGCAGTCAACAATTCCTTAGGAGGTATCATGGCTCGTGGGGTGAGCTGTGTGGAATTTAACTAGGACCCAAGATGCTGGCAGCTGAGATGCAGGAGAGTTTTATTGAGAAGATGGAGATACAAACAGAAACGGCGGAGGTGTGTAGGAAACTAAGCATAACCTAAACTGTAGAAAACTAACAAAACGAACCTGAAGCGCTAACTGGAGACCCGGGAACATAGAAATATGCAGGGAGGAACACAGGTTGACACAGGGAATTAACGCAGACGAACTAGCAACAGGCAAGAGAACACACAGGGCTTAAATACACACAGCAGTAACCAAGGGATGGGAGACAGGAGGGGAACACACCTGGGACAAATCAGAGCTGACGAGACAGGGGAAACGTAAACTGACCACACTCACATGAGACAAAGACCTTCAGAATATAACAGGAAACTTACAGACACAAAGAACCAGACAAGACACTGAACTCAACAGACAGACTCACAAGCAGACACAGTAACACCATGGACAGACAGTCAATAAATAAATGTTTAATAAAAAATGTCATGTAGGCTATTACAAGTAAACTAGTGTGAAATAAGAGGACTGTTGATCAGCCTACGCTGTGGAAAGCTGTGACTCTGTCACTGACACGTGTGGCATGATGGATGCAGTCATGCTGGGAGAAGCTACGTGAGTGCAGAAACCTCTGATCACCAGACGATCACGTGGTCATCAGTTTTCAAACAGCTCATTGCAGTTTTATAAATCATCTTCAGAGGTTATTTGAACCTTGTCTTTGCAGAGACCTGCAGACCTGAGGCAGTAATGCAGTGATAATGACCAGCACACAGTGTAAGTCATGCTGCAGCTGCCCTGAATCTACAGTGTTGGTTATTCCCACCATGTCTCTATGTTTCTGATCCAGTGTGGACGAGCTCTTTATTCAGTCTGAACTGGTTTTAAAACTAAAATACAATTGATTTGTTATTCATAGATTTTCAGATTTACTCTTACACAAAAAAGTAAAACATTTTTGTTGCCAGATCACACGTATTTACTTCCAGTCCTGAACAGAAGGAAATCGTTTTGATGCCTAAATGACATTTTATGTTCAGTGACAACCTGGTGTGCTTGGGTCCATGAATGCAGTGGTGTCGTGAGTGGGCCCTGTTACAGTCGTCAGTGCCAGCATGAGGTGTCAGTGAATATATTTACACATTACTTCATTTAAAGTACGAGTTTGTGTCTCTGTCCACAGGCAGTCAACCCCGGCTGTGTCCTGGAGGATTTTGTGCGCTGGTATTCACCTCGGGATTACGTAGAAGAGGAAGTGGTCGATGAGAAGGGCAACACGATGGTGACGGGGACACTCAGTCCCAGGATGAAGATCCCAGGCAACATGTGGGTGGAGGCTTGGGAGACTGCCAGGGTCACACCTGCACGACGCAAAAAAAGACTTTTTGATGACACCAAGGAGGCCGAGAAGGTCTGAAGCAGGTCGTTCGTTTTGCCGCATGCGTGTTTTTAAGCCAAACGTGTTTACTAAGTGGATCACAAAGTGTTTTCATGAATGTTTCTGCTGATTTTCAGGATCAGCTTCTGCCATGGGACCGTTTTGGCTCATGTATGTTGAAGCATTTTCACATGTTGATGAAAAAGGATCTGATGCTGTCACACACGATGTTTAACTGACACACAGCAGCTCTCTGTGGTGTGATGGTGTTAAATGAAGAACAACTTTAAACCAGCTTCTATTAATGATCCGGTCGGCTTTATGGGAAAGGGACAAACAGTAACTGGGGTTAGTTGTTTCCTCACCCAAAGAGGGTCCTGGATTTGGACCCGGGCAGGTCCCTGCCAAGCGTTTGCATGTTCTTCCTGCACATATGAAAGCAGAGCTCGGAGCTCCAGTTTGCACCATCACTGAAAATGTTGCCTGTCTTTTAAAGACATTGTTTATCCAAAAAGAGAAAGTTAAAAATAATGCTCACTGATAGTCTTATGACAGATTTAAAGATCTGGGTATGACCGGTCCCTCTGTGAATAACCATCATAGAGAAAGGTCACCGTTTATCTGGAGTCTTCTTCAGAGGCAGCCTGTTGGCTGTGCAAAAATATTCTGTTGATCTGAAAGAGCAAAAAGAAAACAGAAGCCAGGAAGACTAAACTTTTTGGGGGTTTGTCTTTAGGTTCTGCACTACATGGCGATGCAGAAACCTGCAGACCTGGCCCGTCACCTCCTGCCCTGTATACTTCATGCAACTATTCTGAAGTTGAAGGAAGAAGGTAAGTCCTCACCGTTTGGTTGAAAAACACGTTTATATGAAATAAAATCAGGGAAAATAACTCTGAGCCCACAGCAGGTAAATTACAGTAAGACCAAAATACAAAAAACTAAAGATATTAAAATAAGTACTAAGAAAATGAAATGCAACCCGAGATGTTAATGCAGAAAAAAAACCAGAAGCTGCATCTTGGACGCTGCCAGCATAATGCACAGGCTTTTGACGGGGCTCGCACACAAACACAAAGCAGATGATGAAGCATCACCAAATATGTTTCTGTTGTGATATTTTGATACCATGGTAGTAGAGCTGGGCGATAGAACGATAACGATATGTATCGCGATATAACTTTTACTCGATAGAGAAATTAAGCTATCGCGATAGACCTCGCCGCTCTTGTCCTCTTAAAATTAAAAAATTAAAAAATTTTTTTTAAAAAAGGTCAGCCAATCCAAACTAAGTAGCGCAGAGCCGAACCAATCACAGCCGCAGCGTCACGTCGCGTGACTTGTTCAGCACAAGTGCCAAGCCGCACGTGTTTGTTTGGGAAGCAGCCAGCGCGTAATGGAGGAAATGAGTGTGCCGACTAGAAAAATCAACCGAGCGTGACCGAAGAGAAAACAGATGATGGTTCCAATGCCGGAGAGATTGTCGAACGGAAGAGCCATAGAAGTTCCGTAGTGTGAAGGTATTTCGGCTATTTCAAGTCTGACAAAAAACAGAGCAGCGTGCACTGTAAATTGTGCCGAAAGCAAGTCTGGAAATACAATAAACTGGTGCATGCGTCACACTGTGCACCACGTTATTGTTTCGGTGAAATGAATTTCTACAATACTGTTAATTCTACTCTCTGCAGTGTTTAAATGCTTACATATACACACAGTTACTGTCCCTCCACACATACGACTCGGTTCTGCTTCTATGCCGCAGCTTTGTTTACTTTTTCCCACCGAGGCTTCTAGACTTCTGATTGGCCAACATTTCTGCACAGTTAGGAATCTAGCGCCACCTGCTGCTTTGGCATGTTCATAGCAGCGTTTTTCTTCATTTCTGCCTTTATGTGTGGACGGGATTATTTTTTAAAACGAAAACGGAAAATCTCCGTTTTCAAAAATACCCGTGTACGTGTGGACGTAGCCTCAGTCTCTGACTGGAAGCGCTAATTCGTCATTCGGCTTTTGTCAGACTAAAGTAACTGTTAAAACTCAAATTCAAATTTCAAATTCAAATTTTATTTGTCACGTACACAGTCATACACAGTACGATATGTAGTGAAATGCTTGGACAACTGCTCGTGACCTAAAGAGAACAAAAAAGGAAAAGGCTATGAATAAGATAGGAAATAAATATGAAAAATTAAAAAGGGTAAATTTAACTAGGAAGGAATAAAATATAAATTAAGGTTAAAAATGAAATAACTGTACAACACAAATTAGAATGAAGGGTAAATTTAACTGGGAAGAATAAGATAAAGATAAATATATAAATTAAAGTTGAAAATAAAATAACTGTACAACAAAATACACAATATAGAACTATATAAGAATGTATGAAGAAATCTAAATATAAATAAATATATACACACTAACAGCAGCTGTACAAGTATTAACCGGAAATGAAGAATATAGTGACCAGTGTTGTGCAAAACCAAAGTCCAGAAAGTCCAGTGTGTGTGTAAGAACTGTATGTGTGGGTCAGGACTGTGTGGTGGTGTGATTGAGAGACCGTATCGCCTGCGGGAAGAAGCTCCTCCTCAGTCTCTCTGTGTTGGTCTTCAGGGAGCGGAATCGCTTTCCTGACCTCAACAGAGAGAACAGTCCGTTGTTGGGATGGCTGAGGTCCTTCACGATCTTCCTGGCCTTGGTCCAGCACCGCCTGCTGTAGATTGAGTGCAGGTCAGGGAGCTCGGAGCGGATGGTGCGCTCAGCTGACCGCACAAAACTGTTTGAAAAGCTCAGCTATACAACAAGGAGAGATTGAGAATTTCCTTTTAGTTCTCAGTTTATTTGATATTGACAAAAGTTTGTCAGTTTTGTCTGTTCTTCTGTAAAACAAACTAAGATTTATTTTTAGAATTAATATTTTGTTTCTAAGTGGAATTGACAATTTAGTCTGTTTCGTTTGTTCTATTTTGAAACTTAAACGCTTCAGCGGCTGCCTTTTGTGTAGTTTGCAATATTTGCCTTTATTTATCTGAAAAAGTCTCATGTTCCTTAAGTACATCTACCCTGTTGAACTTATTATGGGAAATAAATATTTAAATAAAAACAAGCTGCTGATTATTTCACATTTTACTTGTGAGCAACGGCACATTTAAATCTTACAAATATAGTTATTTGGCTTATATCGTGATAGATATCGTTATCGCCTGAAATGAAAAAAACATATCGTGATATGAAAAAATCTCATATCGCCCAGCTCTACATGGTAGCATTTACAGGATATTGTTTTTGATGATGTTATACAAAGGACCCTGTTTCTGCAATGCCCTTTGTTTGAACCTCATCTCCTCTTGCTGTGACCCCATGGGCGACTTCCCTTGGCCTGCTGGTCTGGAAAATCCAACAGTTCATCTATATGTAAAGAAGGCACTTAAACTGGAACAGGCATAGCTGCTTGATCCTGCCGTGGAACAATAGGACGGGGTGCAAGCTCTCATGCTCCCAGGACGTGGGGGTGCATTCCTGGAGTGCACACCAGGCTTGCAGCCTGCTAAGGATCACACACAATTGATTATGTGCCTCTGGGTATACATGGTTAAACATTTCCTAATGCAAATAACTACATGCAGTATTCTACCATGTGCAAACTTATATCACTAAAGGATTCTAACTGTCTAGTGTTTAACGGACCTTTCAAAGGTATGTTGAGATTATAGAAGGCCCCTTTCAGAGCTAGGGGGAACTTCCTTATATGGTTGTAACTTGAAACTTGTTGACACACAAACCCTTCTGCCTATAAAAACTGCTGCACAAAGAATAAACTTTGAGTTAGTTTGGGATGACAATTTAGAACAGTCTCCGCGTCTTTTTGTTCTTCCAAACTGCTCCCGGTACTCCGGCCGGTGCCGTAATTAACCGTTGATCATGCTTGAGAATATTTTAATTGTTATAGGAGGATGAACTCTGATGATGAAAGCCCACGCCTCAGAGAAACCCGGAATGGAGTTTCTTACAGTTTCCAAACCAAAGAAGATAAGATGAAGCATACCTGCGCAGCGGTGGGTGATGAGGAGAGGCCGCAGCGTGTCTGTCTTAAAGTGCAAGTTTGTGACAGTTTAAAGCTTAACAAGCTAAGACGCCAAACATCCAGAGCACAAAGACAAGTCAGAGGGCTTTTTCAGACACACACTTCTAAACCGTCGTGCTCAACAGTGTCTCTGCTAAAACTGCGTCTGTGCTCTACCCCTGTAAAGTTGCCTATCGAGTGCTTAATGATAAGGTGCATGGTAGCTGCTTTCCTCTGCAGGTGGATGAAGCCACTGATAGTGACAAAGGAATGACTTCTCTGGTGTATGCCTTATACCAGGGGTGTCAAACTCAAATACACAGTGGGCCAAAATTCAAAACTGGAACAAGGTCGCGGGCTAACATTAATATTTATTGAAAAAAAAATCTTCCTCCAGATTTAAGAATGAATCTCTTCTTATGGACTCAAACAAGTTTTGCTGAAAAACTGAATATGGAACAAGCAAAGTTTAATACTAAACAATATGTATATTAGTTGTATAATACCAGTAGGCCAGCTCTAATAATAATTTGGTATGGCTTTGCGGGCCAAATGTAATTAGGCTGCGGGCCAAATTTGGCCCGCGGGCCAGAGTTTGACACCTATGCCTTATACTGTCATCACTGCCACCCTGCTGCAACTGACTGAAGCATCCTGATGCCAGGCTGAGCATGCATGACGCATGATCCCGCGTGATCCCTTGCATGACCATCTGACTGTTCTTGGTGGAAGTGACTTGACAGAGCTATCGAGATGAAGTTCTCTAACCTGTACAACAACCTGGCCTGTGGCAGTTTGCGTGTCGCCTCCACATTGCCAAAGATCACTAGCATATCCAGACACTTCCTTGGCCAGCATTTAGTGTTGATGTCTCTCCCACTGAATATGCCTGGGTAATTTTGGGCTGGCATGTTCATTAGAGGCAACCAGAACCCATTGCAGCTGGATGCTGCATTTATCTATGAATGGAAAGAAATTGCTCAACAACAGATCTGCAGTCTGTGCTCAGACAGGTGACTGCTTGCACCTGTCTGAGGTAATACTGTCAAGCACCGTCATTATAACAGTCTTGTACTATACATACAGTGTATATATGTGTTTTGTTTCTTTCTTTCTTACTACTATTGTACATCAGTAAAGTGCAGGAGCCCATTTTTCCAACTAGATAAAAGTCTAATACAACCCAAGAAAACAGCTTAGCCATGAATCACACTTTGTAATATCTGTGTTTGGATATTACAAAGTGATTTTATTAAACAAAATGGCCTATTAAGGTTAAATATGAGCTAAATATGATATTGTAGTCCATTCGTAAGAGTGTTTTGAAGTGCTTATTTTACTAGGTGACCTCTGTGAGGCAAACATACAAAATGCTGTATGCTATCTGTGAGGCTCATATGCAATTTCTTAAATCCAAATCAAATCAAAACAAAGCTTTTTTTTTATGCAATGTAAATATACATTTCAAAACAATTCATGGCAACAGTTGCCAAGTCATGATGATGTCATGGGCTCCATTCCCCAAATTCCACAGTTAGGTTTGATTTTGAACACTTCAAGACAAACTGCAGACAAAAAAACTAAGAAAAGCAGTCACAAAACTCAAGATGAGTGAAGAAGGCCAGCTGCCATACAAGTCGAGCTCAGTAAATAATGAACTCTGTTTGGAGGGACAATTTTGTGATGCAATCATCAAAGTGGAGGATGTTGAATTTCCGGTCCACAGGATCATCCTATGTAACTGTACGCCGTACTTCAGGTGAGTTGCTTACCTGATAATGTGAAGGACAGTTGACTGATTTATACCTGTGAAAAATGTAATTCATGGTCTTAGTTGGTGAAACAGTGCCAACCAAAAGGAACAGGTTGAATCATAAAACTTTTCTGATAGAAAGACTTTGTCACGGTCAACTGACAGATACACCCAAAACATAATGCAAACATTTGCAGATTTCATCATTACCTTCACAGAGCTCCAGATTCCACTTCAGTAAATGTGCCATTTAAAAAGCACTGTGAATCACTTGGTGATTGTGTGAAGTCTAATTGAAGTGTTTTATTAAGTTACATTAATATCTTCCCCACTGTTATTGAGACAGTAAGACACACCAGACTTCCTGATACTAAAAAGGTTGAACTGTGTTATACAGTTATACGCTGAGCAAAAGTTTTGAGTTGCCTCTCATTTTTTTATATTTTGCTTTGAAACAGATGATTTTTTAAAAGTCCACTTGAGCAATAGTTCTGTGTTTTTTTGAAGACTTATAAAGGTTTGGTTTGGACATTTTTCACCCTTTTTAGTCCAGTGCTTGTACCCGATCATTTTCAGAGGAATGGTTTCCTCATCCTCATCAGAAATGGTTTCATGGTTCATGTAAAACCTGTTAAAACCAATAAATAAATGTTAAGAAAAAAAAAGAAAAGAAATGGTTGTGGAAGGGAAACAGAGACTGTAATTAAGCAACATGCACTGGAACTTCCATAAGGAAAGGAAACAGACTGAGGTATGCCAAATTACGCAATAACTAGACTAAATATCAGGGTAAACTGGCCCTATGGAGTTGATTTCAATATTTGTCATAGAGGTACAACAGTGAGTGTTTAGAGTTAACTTTAAAGCACGGTGGAGGCTCTGTCATGGTGTGGGACTGCATTGTGTTTGGCAATAGCTTCATAAACATGCTGCCAATGTAATAAAGACATTGAAAACCCAACAATCAAGTGCACTAAACATGTACAAACTCTGTTTTGGAGTTACTTGGAGTACTTGTGCATGACATAGTTTATTATCTTGTTGCCTCCACACCTTTTAATATTCTCTACTCTGTCTCCATCTCTACCCTCAGGGCTCTTTTCACCCACTGCAGCGACCCAGACAAACAGGTCTTCAACATACCTGGCTTGTCTTCTGAGATGATGGCACTCATCATTAACTTTGCATACACCGGCTCAGTTTCCATAACGGGGGAAAATGTAGTGGAACTTCTCATGGCAGCTGATCAATTCAATGCAATGGACATTGTGAAACTCTGCTCTGACTTCCTCGGGGAGCAACTGTGCCCAGAGAACTGCGTTGGCATTTGGCAGTTCACAAAAGTATGCTTATCACCCGAACTACGCACCAAGGCCTACCACTACATCATCAGTAACTTTGAGCAGGTTGTTCTTGAGGAGGAGTTCCTGCACCTAACTGTGGAGGAACTTGCTGACATCCTTGATAGAGAGGACCTCAATGTGTGGGAGACCACTTTGTATGAAGCGCTTACAAAGTGGATTAGCCATGTACCTGTACAACGGAAACAACACCTCACCGCTCTGTTGTCCAAGGTCTATAAACTTTCATTACTACATTTAGTTTGGACTTAAATCTTCAGCATTTAAGTCATAGATTGAGTCGATCCATCTGGGTATAAGGATGCTTTAATATCTTGAGATTTTGCTCTTTTCAGGTGTAGCCAAACCACATTTAAGAAATTCTCTTCAAGAGCATTAAAACCGTATCAGATCTCTACACACATACTATAGAATAAATTATATTTATTAAGTATAGTTGCTAGGGCTATGACTAAAAACTGTCCCTGTTGACGAAAAGGCTAATGGTGTCTGACTTTGGTCGCTCTCTTGCTAGCAATAAGAAAATTAAACAACATTAGGAGCATTATCCTAAAGAAGCTTGAGTTTACTAAAACTGATGTAGTTGAAATTCATAGTCACATTCTCTTCTGTCATCTCTCTATAGGTCCGACTGGGATTGATGACGTCAGACTACCTAAAGGACAATGTGCTGTCTAGTGAGCTGGTGGAGGCCAATTCTGAGTGCCTGTCCATGATAAGTAATGCCATCTTAGACATACATGATCTAGGAAGCAGACCCTTCATGTCTGCCTTGTATCACCCTCTTGCTCGTCCCCGCCTGCCTCATTCCATCCTGCTGGCCATTGGGGGGTGGAGTGGTGGTGAGCCAACTAACGGCATCGAGGCCTACGATTGCCGGGCTAACCGCTGGGTCAACGTAACGAACAACCTCGAGTGTCCTCGTGCTTATCATGGAGCCGCCTTCCTCAACGGGTACGTCTACTCCGTTGGTGGCTTCGACGGGGTGGAGCATTTCAACAGCGTCCGTAGGTTTGACCTGACCACTCACGCCTGGAATGAGGTGGCGCCCATGCACTCCCGCCGCTGCTATGTGAGCGTGACTGTGTTGAACGGGTTCATCTATGCCCTGGGAGGCCACGACGGGCATGTACGACTCAGCAGTGCAGAGCGCTATCAACCTGAAATCAACCAGTGGAGTCTTATTGCACCGATGCACGAACAGAGGAGCCACGCCAGCTGCACAACACTTAACAACCGGGTGGGTGAAGTAAAACAGTAGCAGAGAAATAGAGTAGGGTCTAAGGCACACAGGCCTAGAGACCTGTCAGCAACCTTTGGTAACAACCAGTTGCTAGGGGAAAATGTGTACTCCTCAGCTGGTTAGGCAGTGGTTGTATGAAAGACTCTACAGATTTCTACAGCAAATAGTTTGAGTATTTGCAGTAAGTCAGAGTACTCCATGCAAACCTCAACAGTCTGCTTACAACCAAAGGAAACACAAGGAGGCTTGTGGTGCAAAACCTTCCTGGTTACAATTTCACAGTAGTGACAGCCATCAACCTCCAGCAACCACTTGCCAACCAGTCAGGGAATACACATTTTTACAGTGAAGCGAGGTGCAAGATAGGTCACAAACTGGTTTCTATGTTCATGTTTTCAAATTTAAAAGTATAGTTTAAAAAGTTGAAAAATATACTAATATATATCTATTTTGTTTCTAACTGATCACAAGTGCATCTTTGCATTTATGTACAGTACTTTATTTGAGTTGACTTGTCAACTAAAATATAACAGATATTAAAAAAATTGTAAAACACACACATTTGTTAATTGTCATATTTTTCAGTTGGACACTTGGGTACTGAGTATCGGTCTTACTTCACAAATGATGTGGAAACATTTCACTTACAGGTAACATTGTTTCCAACTGAAATCTAAGAAATGTAAAAATTTTTAATGTCCCTTTTTTGTTTTCAGATTTACATTTGTGGTGGACTCAATGGCAACGAGTGTCTGCAGACAGCTGAATATTACAACCCAGAGAGCAACCAGTGGACGATGATCAGTCCCATGAACAGCCGCCGCAGCGGGATAGGTGTCATTGCATATGCGGATCATGTCTTTGCAGTAAGACCACAAAGTAGTGCTGACACTCACGTAACATACAAATCAAATCTGTAATGTGCTTTGATCAGCAAGGCTTAACACAGATTTGGCTGACACAGAATTTGGCTAACTTTGTTTTGTATTTATCAATGATCAGATTCCTATCCTGACCACAGGTTCAGAGAAGGCATTCTTACTCATTCTATGTATTAATTTAACTGATTAGTGATGTTTCTGCCTCTCTTTTTTTTTTCATGTGCCTCATTCCCAAAATGTTGTGTCTTTGATGATTTCACATTTCACTCAGTACAACAGAAATACTTATTCAAAACCAACATTGTCATCCTCATCGTTCCATAGAGGACATATGTTAGAGACAATTTCAAACTTATCCTGCAATACCTTTAGAAAAATGAGGGAATAAGCCAAGTGATTAGAACTCATCCTCTGGGGACGGTAGGCCTTTTAGCTGTAAATTTATCTTGCTATTTGCCTTAAAACCACTTATTTAGTTGTTTTGCAGCTGCACCCTTTGGTAAAAAGCAAAGATTTTAGTCTCACCTTCTGAGACACACTTCTTTATTTAGCTAGCTACCGTTTAGTATTTATTTTCTATTCAGACTAAGTCTCTATTCAAAAAAAGGAAAAGTTATCATCAGCAGAATGCAGTGACCTTACCCTGGTGCTGACCTCAGGGTCTTTGATCAGGCTTATAGGCACTTATAGCCTGTCAGGGCTACTTTAATCTGTTATAGGAAGAAAGGACTGGAACTCAGTGTTCCTTTTTGGACTAAAGGCAAAAGAGCTGTGAAGACATTTATACTGAAAACACAAATACTTTTTGTCGAGGGCTATTCATCTTTGTTGATAATAGCGTGGTGTAATAGACAACAGCACTTTAATAGCTGTAGTTGAGGCTTGAGTGAAAAAAGGTCTCATACAGACTTCCACAACAGCTGGCTTCTACTTTATTTTACTTTCTCCTTTTAATTCAGAAGTCATTTTCACACACCACTGCACCCTGATCTTTTCTAGACATTCCCAACAAATGCGGGCCTGTGAAAATGCAAATACTGGGACGTTAATGGGCCTTTTTTAAACAACTTTTATGTGTAAACTCCATATAACAGCATGAGAATATGTCAGGTAGCTGTTCGCTTTATCCAGGTAAAACCCTAAACCAATCAGAGTATTTCCAGTAGTCAGATCACACCTAAGGTAAACAATTTCCTTGTATCTGCTACATATTAAGGGCAACTTTGGACAATATTGCAACTTAATTCTTCCGTCACTTTCTGGAGTATCTGTGCAAAAGCAGCTAAAGACATATAGCAGGTGCATTTTCTTACAGGGGTACGGTGAAGCTGGTTACACTTACATTCAATCATTTGAGCCACGTATTTACTTTTAGGTTGGTGGCTTCGATGGAAACAACTATCTGCGCACCGCTGAGGCTTACAACCCGCATACCAACACGTGGAACCTCGTGTTCTCTATGCTGACCCCCCGCAGCAACTTTGGCATTGAGGTAATTGATGATCGCCTCTTTGTCGTCGGGGGTTTCAATGGCTTCACCACCACTTCGGACGTCGAGTACTACACCGCTTTAACCAATGAGTGGTATGAGGCGTGCGACATGGATATTTTCCGCACAGACTTGAGCTGCTGTGTGATGTCCGGACTTTCCAACCTGACTGAGTACACCTTTCCTCGTGACTTCCTGCCACTTGAGGATGTTCTGAAATTAGCAATGGAGTCACCAGAGTCCACGTAAAATCTTTAAAGTGCAGTACTGCCATGTGTCAACATCTGAGTCTCGAACATGAAGGACTGAAATAAATCTTTAGAGCATTAAACTGCTGGTGAACTGGACATTTTATGTATGTATCTCAAAAACTTTCAGTAGGAGAGCCTGCACTGTAGATACTGGGTTTTATTAAGAGAATGCAATTGCAACAATAACAAATTGAAAAGATTTTTTCATTCCCTGTAATGTATGGCTGCTGAGCAGCCATACCAGACATGCACACAGGGTGACCAGATCACAATAAGCCGCATGTCGGACTTTTCAACTCTTGCTAGGTAAACACCATAAGAATAAAGGGAAGTTTTCACTCTCCCTTGTTATTTCAGCTGCGGTTCTGTCTGGTAACAGTCTATAGGTTTGAGTAAGGATGTATCCAATATTTTACAGTTGTACTAGCCAATACCCAATAAAGCAATTCTTACTTTTATACCAAACTAGTCAGTCTCAGCTTAGTCAATTTACTCTTTCACAGTAGAGCCTATTTTCTGAATAGTCTTCTGTCTAAACTCAAGATTAAAGAAAAAAAAAAATCTTAAAATTAACTAAAAGCGAGGCTGTCTCTGCACTGCACAAACCAAACACAAAATGTCGGCATGTTAGCCAATATTATCGTGCACCCTTAATTATAACACTGGGCTAACCTGGCCAAATTACAAACAAAAATCAATCACAACCAACATGGACTGTAGTAGCCGTGGAAGGAGAGAGGAAGTCCTTTCCTATAGTCCATCTGACCATATTGGCTTTACTGGCCAATAAAAGCAGTCCACTCAGCCATGCTCTTCTTGTAAGATGATGTGAGATCTCTCTCATGGATTTTGTCCAAGAGAACCTCCGTCTGTATGACGGAAAGCAGAGTGGCTACACACTTTGGGTATGTAAGGTGAAGGGTGTAATAGTAGGCCATAAGGTATAAAGCACCCTCGGTAACCAAGTCTTTTGGAAATGTGGTTATTGGCACATCTCCTACCGCTAGGATGCAGTTGGATGGACTCACAATCAGGACTGGGCAGGAGAGAGGACGTTTCATCAGATAGGTATTAGGGTCTTCTTGGTCCTTTAACACATAACACAGACATACTTTTGTAAGGATGATGCACTTTTGTTTCAAACACATAACTAAAGCTAAATTACAACAAAAGTTGAGGTTCTGAGAAAACACATCTGAAATTGCTACTTTTAATTATTCTCGATGGAATTACTGTTCACATCTGTCTAGCCTTCCTGAAAAACAGAAAACCAAGGCTACATTTAATTAGGTATCATTGAGGTGATAAAAATGTGCTACCACGTAATGCATCCATGTTTGTATTTACTGGTCACAGAGATCTAACCTGTGAGAACCCTCATTCCAAAAATGTGTTTTAGGTGCCTTTTGAAGGCTTAGAACATATAATATGTGAATATAAAATACTTTGGCACTCATCAGAAGCATTTTTTAATACTGTTGTCCCAAAAAGAACAAAAACAAAAAACAACTACTACATTTTACACAACTCACCTCAAGGACATGCACCAGAGCCTCACTCGCATCCCGTGCCCTCTTTGGAGGAGCAGAGGTGGATGGGAAGAGTGATGGCAGCACATGTAGGATCTCAAGAGCCTGTTCAGCTATACAGAAAAAAGAATCATCATCTCATTACCACACTTAAACAAAATCCTCAAGCATGTCCAGCAAAATCGCTGGACATGCTCGTAGGCAAGAAGTGAAGCAGCACATGGCGGGGAGAAATGAGGGGTGAGAACAGACACAATTTTGCACCGGAGGTTTTCGGGAAGCTTTTATTTTGGTATTTCCGTTGATTCGTACAATAAATTTGCATATTAGCCTAAACATTTAGGTTTAACATTTAACATTTAGATTTAAATATAATATTTAGATTTAATATTTAACATTTAGATTTAATATTTAACATTTGATGAAAAGTTACAAATATTTTACTAAATGTTGTAAAAAATTACTCGAAAAAACATGTTTTTGTAAGGTTTTGAGCTAAATGTGGAAAAATGTTGCCGTTAATTTCAGCACGTTTCAGTTTACAAACGGCGCCCCATAATTATCAGACTATTTTTGCCGATTACTGCTCACAATTTCTTTGTATTTTGACTTCAAACAACATTTTTTTTTGCGATTAAGTGTCAACAGAGATACAGAAAAGTGGTTACACCTAAAAAGCAAGGTCACTGAAGGCAGCGGTGTGGTTGTACAATGGTGCTGTAACCTTGTCCTGTCACCAGGGGGCGACGTCAAAATATCTGCTGTTGTCTTGTTGGCCCTTGGCTTACGGTGCATTCCAGATTGAGTCGGAAGTCGGAATTCCTGAGCTCCCAGTAGTAATTTTCATCTGGAACTCCCCCTCAACTAGTATTTCCTTCTTGGAAAGTCAGAGCAGGCAGCCTCAACAATCCAAGATGGTGACAGAGAACATAAACATAATCTGCTCTGTCACTCACCTGTATTTGTGACTCATGATATAAGCCACATGCTAAGCACTTACCACATTCTATCAATGAACGTGCTGCAGCTAAAATAAATCCCATCTTACTTTGCTTTTCTGACTTTCCTGCTGGAATGCACAAACTCGGGAATGACGTCACTGCCAAAAAGGACCACAGACATCAGAACATTGACACAGCTGCCAGGTTGGAAAAGTGAAGCAACAAAACAAAAAAACTGTACTCCATTTACAGGCCACCAGGGGGCGACCCCTGCGTCTGTAAAAGACTTCTGGCCCTATAGAGGTCTCTGGGACCTCTGTGAACAGTTCCCTGATGTGTTCAAGGGTTCAGTTTCTCATTTCAGAACACAGCTGAAATGATCAAGACTCACTGAAGGGGTGTGAAATGTGTCTAAATCTAGGGAACAGAGGCCTGATCGACGATATGTTCTGCAGACTCGTGTCTTTGTTCATAAACAGAAAAATGAAGGTAAAACACAAAGGCTTCCTTCAGTTTGACCTCTCAAAGGTCAAGGTCAGTCCAGTCTAACATGTTTTACTTTAACATGAAACGCTGCTATGACCGAGTCTCAAACAACAGAAAATCCAGAGTCTGCTCATCAGCTAACGACTCTGTTTTATGCTGTCGGTGGGTTAAATATCATGAAACGCCTCATTCAGTCAGCTGCATGTTCTTTAGAACCAAACTGGCTGCTCGAACTGATGAATGATACCACACTGAGCTCTCTGCAAGGGAACGAATGAGCTCGATTCCCTAAAATATCAGCCAGCGAGTCCAAACACACTGATTTTTACTAACGGATAAAATGATGTTAACTTTTCTATCAACTTCTTTTGCTCGTTATCACCTTATTAACTGTTCGGGGGTGAGAATGAAGCCTTGTACAAACTCTGGGTAAAGTAGTGTTTAGAAACGAGAACACTGAACGGGAAGTTAAAACACATCATAGACACCTCAGCTTCACTACTGGAACTTCAACATTATGCACTACACACTGTACAGTAATGCCACTGTCTTGCACATGTCTCAACTCTGTATATTTTTATATATTTTATTTTATTTTTACTCTATTTAATTTGTAAAAATGTGTATACACACACACACACACACACACACACACAGAAAAACATTTAGTATACACATCCAGAAATGCATATACTATTATATATTGTACATATATTTATTAGTTTCAGATTAGCCATCCTTGTATTTTGCTTTGTTTACGTTATTGTATTTGCACAACTCTGTTGCTTGTGAAGCTCGCACACAAGAATTTCACTCACATGTACTGTACCAATGTACCTGCACATGTGATGTGACAATAAAAGTGATTTGATTTGATTTGATAAAAGAAAAAGGCGCAGCGGTGTTCCTTCTCCGAGTGGGGGGGCTTCTTCCGTCTCCAGGCGTCTTCAGGAGTTTTTAAGTTTCCTTGGTGTAGAGGCTAAGCCTACGCTTGAAGCCACTGAGGTGGTCGTTAACGGGGGTGACGCGATGTCACTGGTATGCATGAATGTTCACAGTCCAATAAATCCAGCAGTATGTATCTTGTCATTTTTGGTCTTTATTCCGTATCGACATAGCATAACAGCGCAACGGTCACAAACTGTTTGCCTTCTCAATGACACACCTGACGCCGATTACGTGCGTCTACCTTAAATACCTTTACATTACATAATCAAAACAGAAAAAGGTAACCTCTAGTGACCACATAAGGTATTAACCCAAGAATGGCTCCTACACCCCGGCCCCTAATTGAAATGGCTATCAGACATGGCAATTCTAATCACAAAGAAAATAAGGAGCCACTAATAGAGTCTACTTTAGACCTATACATTCACATAAATAAACATAAGTAACACACTTTTAGATTACAGTCTCATGTAACAAGCAAAGTTTGGTTACAGGTCTTTCCAGAATATTAGTCTTTGTTTTTAAACGTGCAGATCGCACGAGTCCTTTTTTGTCACAAATGGCTTCCAGAACTCTTCCAAGTGGCCAGGAACCACGCGGTGCAGAAGAATCCATTATAATGACTATATCTCCAGGTTTTAGATTCTTCTTCTTTTGGTTCCATTTTTGTCTCTCCTGTAACAAAGGCAGGTATTCGCGTATCCATCGTTTCCAAAAAAGGTCTGAGATGTACTGAGCCTGTTTCCATCTTCTCTTCAGATACATATCCTGAGGGTCAAATAGTCCGGGTGGTAAAGATGGTTTTCCTTTCATCAGGAGGATGTGATTTGGTGTAAGTGGCTCTAGGTCTTTTGGATCATCAGAAAGCTTTGTGATGGGTCTGTCATTTAAAATTGCTTCAATTTCACATAGAACCGTATTTAAGCCATCGTCGTCCAACTGTTGTTGCTGAAGAACGGATCTCAGAATCTTTCTGATCATACGAATTATCCGTTCCCAAATTCCACCATGATGTGATGCTCCAGGCGGATTAAAACTCCATCTTATTCCAATGTGTCGCAAAGCATCCGCTATTTGGGTATGTTTCAGCGATTCAAGAGCCTCCCTTAACTCTCTGTCTGCTCCGACAAAGTTGGTTCCATTGTCCGATTGGATGTGAGTGACTTGACCTCTTCGACTCACAAAACGACGCAAAGCATTAATGCAGGCATCTGTGTTTAGAGAGCTAGCCACTTCCAAGTGCACTGCTCGGCTGGCTAAACAGGTGAAAATGACTCCATAGCGTTTAGCTGTACCTCGTCCTCTTTTCACTTCAATAGGTCCGAAGTAATCAACCCCGACATTGGTGAATGGTGGGTTATCTGGCAAGATTCTTTCCTTGAGTAAATCTGCCATCTTTTGCTCCAAGGCTTTTCCATGATATTTCCTGCAAAAATTACATTCTGCGATAACCTTCCTTACAGCTGAGTTGGCCTTTGTGATCCAGTATCTTCTCCTTAGTGTGGATAAGGTGTGGTTACGACCGCTATGACCAAGCTGTTGATGAATGTGCTTTAGGATGAGACTTGCTACATGTTGATCCTTTGCAAGAACAAAGGGATGCTTTATTTCTTCTGGTAAGGAGCCCTTTGTCAGTCGTCCCCCAACTCTTAAGAGGCCTTTATCGTCAAGATAAGGATCTAATCTATAAATTGAGCTGTGCCTGCTCACAGAACCTTTCCCACTTGACAACGTAGCAACCTCCTCTCCAAATCGTTGTTGCTGGCAAAATCTAATAATGGCAAGCTCAGCTTCCAGAAGATCCTTTGAAGATAGTCTGTACAGTTGCGTTTTCTTTACTTTCTCCTTTGTAGTACCTTTACAAATTGGGTTATCTGAGTAAGGTTGCGGTCTTTTTTTCTTATTTCTCATTGAACGAAGGATTTCCTTCAGTCTAAGGAACCAAGCAACAGCAACCTTGAGCCTTCTCCAGTCTGAGAAGTACACCATCAATTGACATGTAGCATCTAGCAAGTCTTTTACCTGAGTAACATTTACTGTGGCCTCACCTTTGACTTCAGGGTCCTCTGGTTCTAAGGAGCATTCCATTAAATTGGTTGGCCAATCACTTTCCGGCTTCTGCAGAAAGCTTGGTCCTTCGATCCAGCGGCTGCTATGAACAACGTTCCCAGCCTTGAGCCCTCTTGTAGCATCATCTGCTGGGTTTTTCTTCGAGCTTACATATCTCCATTGTGATTGTTTAGTTGCAGTTGTAATGAATGAGACTCTGTTTGCCACAAAGGTAAGGAATCGTTTATCCTCATTCATTATATATTTTAATACAGATGTACTATCTGTCCAAAATATAGATTGCTCGAGTTTCATTCTCAACTGAGCCCTTAACATGAGATCCACTCGGACGGCAACTACAGCAGCTGTTAGTTCCAGACGTGGAATAGTGACAGGTTTTAGAGGTGTTACTCTTGCCTTGCCCATCAAGAACGCGACGTGGATGGATTTCCTATTATCTTGCATGCGCAGATATGACACGGTTCCATATCCAGATTCACCAGCATCTGAAAAATGGTGTAGCTGTGCATGTGAGAGAGGTCCAAACTCTCTTGGTTGTATACACCTTTTAACCTTGAAATGGGAAAGCATTTGCAAATCACTGAGCCAACCTTTCCACTTTTGCAACATGGTTTGGGGTATTGGTTCATCCCATCCCAGTTTCCTTTTGCAAAGCTCCTGCTGCATTCCTTTGGCAGGCAGCAGGACTGGTGCAAGAAATCCCAATGGATCGTAAATGGAACTTGATATTGATAACATTCCACGCCTAGTACAGGATTTTTGAGGGATATCCATTTTGAAGTTGAATGTATCAGTTTCCACGCACCACTGCAAGCCCAGAGCTCTTTCTACCGGAAGTTTGTCTCTGTCAAGATTTAATTCTTTCAAGTCTTTAGCCCTTTGCTCCTCAGAGATACTTTGCAACAGGGTGCGATTGTTACTGACCCACTTGGTCAGTGTAAATCCTCCCCTTTGACTGTGCTGAAAGATCTTTGACCAAATCGACAGCATCTGAGGTGGAGGCCACACTCTTTAAACAGTCGTCCACATAGAAGTTCTCTTTCAGCGTTTCACATACCTTGTCTAGGAATTCAGTCTTATTGTCCTCAGCTGTTTTTCTCAAAGCGAAACTGGCGCAGCTAGGGGAAGATACTGCACCGAACAGATGAACAGTCATGCGAAACTCAATTATGTCCTTGCTCAGATCTCCATCTGGCCACCATAAAAAACGCAGAAAGTCTCTGTCTTCTTTGGCAACTTTAACTTGATAAAACATTGCCTTTATGTCACCCATAAATGCGACTGGATCCTGTCGAAATCTAAGCAAAACCCCAAGCAATGTGCTTGTGAGATTAGGACCTTGTAAGAGCTGCTTGTTTAATGATGTCCCCTGGAATGATGCCCCACAGTCAAATACAATTCTTATGGATCGTTTTCTGGGATGGTAAACTGCGTGATGAGGAATGTACCACTTCTTTCCATTTTCGCAAGACAGCTGCTGTGAAGGTATTTGCTCTGCATATCCATTACTTATCATCTCGTCCATAAAGTTTTTATATTCTTTATGCAACTGTTCATTGTTGAGAAGTTTTCGTTGTAGACTTTGCAATCTTTGTTTAACTATGGAGAAATTGTTTGGCATCTTTATGTTATCCTTTTTAAAAGGTAACTTCAAACAGTAGTGTCCGTCTTCCATTGTTGCAGATTTTTCCATGATCTTCATGAACTTAAGGTCCTCCCTTGACAAACCCTTTTCCTCTGTAACCCTTTCATTAAAGTCATAGTTATATTGACTTTTCAGCATCTCCTCCAGCTTACAAACAGATATCCTATTTACAACTGTTGGTGGGTGCTCGCTGTCCAAGTTGCTTTTACCATCTTCCATGGGCCCATTTATGACCCAGCCCAATGCTGTTCTTATAGCATATGGGCCATTCCCCTGGCTATGAATGACCTCCCATGGTTCCAATAACTTGGGAGCGTTGCATCCAATCAGCAGGTCCACATTAGCCATTATGTGGGGAATTTGAACCTTTGACAGATATGGCCACCTGATCAGATCTTCTTCCTTTACAAAGTTATCCGTGGTGACAGGCATCCTTTCCTGTGTTAGGATTTCTGGAAGTTCATAGAAGGCATTGCTGCCTAAACCAGAAACTTCAAGACCAGTAAGTGAGTGGGCAGAGACGACCTTTTCTTGACCCATCGTTTGTAACAGGAAGTGAGTTCTTTTGCCCACAAGATTTAGCTTTTGCATGAGGTGCTCTGAACAGAAGCTAGCTGAACTGCCAGGATCTAAAAAAGCATATGTCTGTATGACATGACTACCTTTAACAGACTTTATTTGAACTGGCAGAATGGAAAGCAAACCGCTTTCTCTTCCGGCCCCTGTATGACCACAAGTTTTTACATTCTTTGAAGAGGAGGGCTCTCCATAGCATTCAGGGCTTACACCATCGTTATCAATATGGAGGACAGTGGGATGACCTTTACCACACGTTCTACATATCAAACGCTTAGCACAGTCCTTGCTTATGTGCCCAGCACCTAAGCAACCAAAACACAGCCCTTTCTCCTTTAGAAAAAGCATTTTGTCTCTGTGCTTCTTCCGCTGAAACTGTTGACACTCCTCCAGTGTGTGTCATTGAGTACAGCAGACACAAGATGGCTTTACTGTAAAGTCATGGCTTGTTGTAGTAATCAGCCTTTCCGTACTGTAGGTTTTTTTCATGATCATGGGTGTGGCTGTAGCAGCAAAGCTGTTCCCTTTAATTTGTTTGCTTGGTTGTGACTTCAGTCTGTTGTCAACCTTTGAGACAGGGATTGTTGACGTTACATTCTGAATGTCCCCAAACAAAGGATCTGAAAGAATTTTCACCTGCTTTTCAATAAATGCAACCAAATCTTCAAACTGAGCTCTGTGTTTAGAGGTTTCCAATATATCATATGCGAACGCTCTCCATTTCTCTCTCATTTTATATGGCAACTTGCACAAAATGATTTTCATGTTCACTGGCATGTCCAGTTCCTGCATATGTTGCAATGTTTCCATGACATTACAACTCCCACGTAAGAAAAGAGAATATGCTTGCAATGATTTCACATCTTCATTTTTAATTGCAGGCCAAGATAACGCCTTGTCAATATAAGCAGTTGCAATTTTATATTCATTTCCAAAGTGTTCTTTGAGCAGTTGCTTTGCTTGTATATAGCCTTGTCCTGCAGCCATATGTTGACAACTGCGTACCAGCTCTCTCGGCTGTCCTGTTGTAAACTGCTCCAAATAATACAAGCAGTCCCTCTTATTGGCCTTTTCTTCCACTCCTTGTTCAAACACATTAATGAAAGAGATATACTGAAGAGGATCACCATCAAATACAGGTATTTTCCTGGATGGTAATGACGATGCACGCTGATGCTGAACAAGGGTTGCAGTTATTTCATTTTGTCTTTGTAAAATGGTACAAATGTCCTCCAACCGTCCTTCTGCCGCTGTAGGAATTGACCTGGGCGATGGAGGATCCACATTGTGAAATTGCATTGTGATGACCGTTTCAGCTTGTGGCTCACCTTCAATTTCCGTTCCTGGCAGGATCATTGCAGATATGTTGCTTTCAGTCTGTACTATTTGCACTGCAGGTTTATCTTCATTGACTGGTGTACTAGGCTTGACTGTGGCTGAAGCAGCTGTTTTCTTGATTTCCCTTTCATAATATGAATTCATAGCATTGGACGATATGTTAGATATACTTTGAACTTCAGCAGCTTGGAGAACAGCTAACTTTGCAGAAGAGGCAGAAAGCAGCGCTTCAAGCTCAAGCTGTTCACGTTTCCTCCTTAGCTTTAGCTCTTGCTCCTCCAAAGCATGCTTCTCTTTTAAGACTGCCATACAAGCGAGTAATGCTGCCTTTTCTGCTTTTGCCTTGATTTTGGCAGAAGAAGTTGTGCTCACTTTACCACTAGATGAGCTTTTAGTGACTGAAGATTTACCAACAACATTTGAAACACTGTCCTCTGGCTTAACGCCATCATCAACACCATGATCATCCTTTAAATGTAAATATATACAGAACTTGAGGACATTACCTACATGTAAATATCTAAATAATTATAAATTTGTTGTGTTTTCTTTAACAATGTCAGAAGGAGAGAGGCACTGAGGCACCGTCTTCCGCCCCCCGACGCTCCTGCTGCGCCTCCTCCTTCTGACAGGAACTGCTTACAGAACAAGCATGAATGATGCCTGAGTGGACACACACAACTCACAAGTTCCTGGCTCTGTCAGCTCCTCTGCAGAGGGTTTCCCTAAGAAGGTGGACCTAGCAGGGTCACCGGGGGACGGGGAGCTGTGCCTCACGGCCCTCACTTCGTCGGAGAAACCCTCATGCAGAGTTCAGAAACTTGTGTGTTGAGTATGTCGCTGTGAGCCTCCACCATTTAACTAGTGGGTGAAGCCTGAACTGTCTAGAGACAGACCAGACCAGCTGCACAACACAGACACTTCAAACCTGAGGACAAATCTGAGAGAACAGAAACAGGAAAGGAAACTTAGCTTAGAACCATGCAGCGCTACAGGAGACGGCAGCACTGCAGAGGTGAGGACCGGCACCTGTTTGAAAGAGACAAATGCACACAAACACACACAACAACGAACGAGAAACAAACACAGAGAGAGGAAAAAGTGGTTATACAGAACTTGAGGACATTATCTACATGTAATTATCTACATAATTATAAATTTGTTGTGCTTTCTTTAACAATGTCAGAAGGAGAGAGGCACTGAGGCACCGTCTTCCGTCCCCCGACGCTCGTGCTGCGCCTCCTCCTTCTGACAGGAACTGCCTACAGAACAAGCATGAATGATGCCTGAGTGGACACACACAACTCACAAGTTCCTGGCTCTGTCAGCTCCTCTGCAGAGGGTTTCCCTAAGAAGGTGGACCTAGCAGGGTCACCGGGGGACGGGGAGCTGTGCCTCACGGCCCTCACTTCGTCGGAGAAACCCTCATGCAGAGTTCAGAAACTTGTGTGTTGAGTATGTCGCTGTGAGCCTCCACCATTTAACTAGTGGGTGAAGCCTGAACTGTCTAGAGACAGACCAGACCAGCTGCACAACACAGACACTTCAAACCTGAGGACAAATCAGAGAGAACAGAAAAAGGAAAGGAAACTTAGCTTAGAACCATGCAGCGCTACAGGAGACGGCAGCACTGCAGAGGTGAGGACCGGCACCTGTTTGAAAGAGACAAATGCACACAAACACACACAACAACGAACGAGAAACAAACACAGAGAGAGGAAAAAGTGGTTATACAGAACTTGAGGACATTATCTACATGTAATTATCTACATAATTATAAATTTGTTGTGTTTTCTTTAACAATGTCAGAAGGAGAGAGGCACTGAGGCACCGTCTTCCGCCCCCCGACGCTCCTGCTGCGCCTCCTCCTTCTGACAGGAACTGCCTACAGAACAAGCATGAATGATGCCTGAGTGGACACACGCAACTCACAAGTTCCTGGCTCTGTCAGCTCCTCTGCAGAGGGTTTCCCTAAGAAGGTGGACCTAGCAGGGTCACCGGGGGACGGGGAGCTGTGCCTCACGGCCCTCACTTCGTCGGAGAAACCCTCATGCAGAGTTCAGAAACTTGTGTGTTGAGTATGTCGCTGTGAGCCTCCACCATTTAACTAGTGGGTGAAGCCTGAACTGTCTAGAGACAGACCAGACCAGCTGCACAACACAGACACTTCTAACCTGAGGACAAATCTGAGAGAACAGAAAAAGGAAAGGAAACTTAGCTTAGAACCATGCAGCGCTACAGGAGACGGCAGCACTGCAGAGGTGAGGACCGGCACCTGTTTGAAAGAGACATCGATGTAGCGGTTCCGAATGACAGCAATATCAGGAAGAAGGAACACGAGAAGCTGGAGAAATACCAAGGGCTCAGAGAAGAGCTCGAGAGGATGTGGAGGGTGAAGGTAACGGTGGTCCCCGTGGTAATCGGAGCACTAGGTGCGGTGACTCCCAAGCTAGGCGAGTGGCTCCAGCAGATCCCGGGAATAACATCGGAGATCTCTGTCCAGAAGAGCGCAGTCCTGGGAACAGCTAAGATACTGCGCAGGACCCTCAAGCTCCCAGGCCTAATATATATATATATATATGTCCATTTAATATGCCCATTTCACTTTTCCATTGCTAAACTGTAACATCTACAGTTACCGGTAGCAGTTTTAGAAAGATATAAAATTAGTATTTAGCAGAATTGAGTTTAGCTTATCGGTGTGCCCCTCCACAACAGTCCCAGTTTCCCTTTGGGGTAAATTAAATTCCCACCCCTGCTCTTGACTGAAGGTGGCACTTGGTTTTTCCACTTTATGCAAAGAATGGATCAAATTGCTAAAACTGTCTTCATGAAGCTCTGACTGGGGTTTATCCCAGCTAACAAAAAAAGAAAAAGAAAAAAAGAAAGAAAACCCTTGGCTGTGCTAAACTTGCTTTGCAGTCTGGTGTGGTGACAAGAAATATTTATATCAAAACTTGAATTACCTCCAGCTCTGATACATTGTTATCAAATTTAGCTTCCATAAACACTCGTGTGCAGAGATTTCTGCCAAACTGGCTGAACCCTTTTCATCTTCTTCTCTCTAAACATCAGACCATGTGTCCCATGTGTGGGCGCTGAGACACCTGTAATGGATCACAACAATTTACATATCACAGCTCACTTCAAGCTGCTCCTTGCTGTCTAAAAATAAATAACTCCAAGCTATGGTGGTGATGGAAATTAATATCAGGCCTAAATATAAACATATAAATTGGGGCAGGGTATAGGGGAGAGGCAGATCATGCGTGCACGGGGAGGCCTCCCAGATCCTGTGTTTAGAAAGAGAAAAACGTGCCGTACCTTGTCCGTCTGAGCTTCATGCTCAAATGAGGACTTACCATAAATATTTCCGACAACAGAAATGGGAGAATGTTATCAAACGCAAAGGTTGAATGCACACACATGGCACACGCATGTTCAAAATACATGGGTCTTTAATGTGGCATGTACAGTCTTAAAAATAAATAAAGACAAGCTTTAAAATGTTACATGTCACAGCTATGCTTTCCTCCACTGGGACACTTTGACTGTTTATCTAAAAATAACAGTCTTCACAATTCGCACGGCAATAGTAGCCAAGCTCACACGGGAAACATTTTTCTTCTGTTTTCCTCACAGAAATGATCACAAATCTTAAACCCACAGAATCTGTGATCTAAACATTTTAGGGAGTTGTTCTAAATGTTGAACAACCCAGAGGACATTTTAGATTCTTTCAGCTAATTGTTTTGGTTTCACCTCGTCTTCACTCTCACTTTGCTTATCAATTTCCAGCAGCTGAGCATGTTTGGTAAATTCAGCATATACAGTAGTATACCTACCCAGCTCCAAAAAGAGTTAGCATTATACTTTTTAAAAGAGAAAGTGTGCACACAATGTCTCACTTCATGCTTGCTCTTCACCAACCTTTGGTGTCACTTTGTCATCACTCGTGTTGTTGTTATTGTCTTATTTGTTACGATTTAGGGTCTGTGAGCATAAGCAGAGGTTTTTGCTCAGGTAGTAACTGTGACCTCTTTTTCAGAGGCTTCTCTAACATTTAATGGTTGTAAAATATGTCAAACTTTTTGATAAGGGGTTGCACTGAGGATTTTGGACGATGGTGTTTAAGTGTTGTCACTGCCCAGGATTCGTGGACACAGATTCTTGTTCACTTAGTCGCTGTTTACAGTTTAAAAGTCTCCATCAGAACAAACACTTCTAACTGTACTTTGCTCCTCATTGTCTTTGAAAAGCAAGAGCTGATAAAACAGTTAATGCCCTTTTGTCTTTAAGTTTGGTATAGTATTCTGTCTTAATCTATTTTGTGTTTTATTTACTATATGGGGAAAAGTCCTGTCAGCCCTGTGCTGAGAGGGCTGTGGTCATCAATCCATCCTGTTCTAATAAAGCCAAATTTCCGGAAGACTTTTAGATGTGTTCAGTTTTATTCATATAGCACCACTGTCAACAAATCTTTTATCAAGGCACGTCATATTGTAAGGTAAAGACCCTACAGTGTTAATCTAGGACAAATGTTCACTCTGATTCATTGATGAAGCGAATGCAAGTCAGTAATCAAAGGAGAGTTTTTAGCCATAACTAACTACATATGTATAGTATATCATGAGTGGACAGACATGGATGTAAAGCACACCTTAACTGTTTGGCTGAGCCAAAACAAGCACAGCAGTGGTCTGGATATTGTTAAATGTGCAAATATTGTTTCACTTTTTTGTATGTCAGGTGTCATGTTTGAAGAAAGCACTTTGAAGCCACTTGAATGTATATGAACACATTTACATGAGCACAAACTGACAAAAAGGTTATGCTGTCATTATGTTTTAGTATAGTTTATGAGTTGCGGACAATAAAAGAATATTAAAAATCAAATGTATCAATGCTCTTGTGTACTACTTGTGCACAGATAGTTTTAAGTCGTTTTGGGGGCATAAAGTGTAGGAAATACACGTGTAAAAGTTCAGGTATCCCTTTAACAAGGCTTTTTCTATTGCTTGTGCCTTGATGTGGTAGAGATATCTCATTATAATTAAAAAAGAGAAAGCTTTTAATCACTGTAAAATCTGAAATTTCTATAGTTGTGAAATAACAGGAAGATTTCTATCATTTAATCATTTATTTATTACTTTGGTATAATTTAAATAGCTGTGAGGAAGGTCTTTATCAGCAGAGGAAAATGCAAAACTTATAAAACACAGTTAAATGTCCAACATTTGTGTTCTCCCTCACATTTTCCTTTGGGCCGGATTAGTCCTTGCTTGGCCCCGGGGCCTTACACCCCTGCACACACACACCTTTTTTTTTTCTTGCTGTGCACCAACCAACTGATGTTATTTTAGCCAAAGGGACTAGTTTTTATTTGCCACTATTTTTCAGCATTTATCTCATTTTCACAATAAAAACTTAAACAGTGAACTTGCAAACTAATCCTATGAAGACTAAGAGGAAAAAACAAAAAGGTCTTGGCACATGCTATTTTAAGACTTATTTCCTGCCACTAGAGGGAGACAACACTACATATTTGTTACCTTTCTTGATCGCTGTACTGGACTGTATGACAGCCCTCTGTCATATTACACATAATCATTGTTAGGGTGATGGAAGACATGTCCTAACAAGCCAGGTTTAGAGGAGTATTAGGTATTAAAGCAACATACTGTGATAATCTGTTTATTGGAGGCTGGATTTTATTACTCTGTAATGTTCTGTAATGTTCAATAACTGGTATTGTAACT
Source organism: Aulonocara sp. 'chitande type north' Nkhata Bay (assembly GCF_057382095.1). Lineage (NCBI taxonomy): Eukaryota > Metazoa > Chordata > Actinopteri > Cichliformes > Cichlidae > Aulonocara > Aulonocara sp. 'chitande type north' Nkhata Bay. The sequence continues at coordinate 17,463 of NW_028234355.1, read as the reverse complement.
GGTATGTGGCTTCCTGCTGTCATTCTGTTGTGTCATGAATTGATGTGCACAACAGTTCATGTTCAATAACTGGTATTGTATATATTCTATATTACATACAACACTTCGGTGTAAGCAAAACAATTGTCAAAAATTGAAAGTGAGGAGATAAGAGCTAAGATGGTTATCGTTAGCAAGAGTTTGGATGTTTGTTTGTTTTTTTATGTACAAAGGCAAAGTAAGTAAGTAAAAGTAAAGTAAAATCTATTTATATAGCATGCTTCACAGATAAAAATCACAAAGTGATTCACAATACAGAGAATGAAAATGAATAAGAATGAAAATATAAGAAATAACAATGTAAAACAACATAAAAACAACTAATTAGTTGACAACTTGTGTATATAAAAATGTCTTTAGCTGCTTTTTAAAAGAAACAATGGAGTCAGTGCAGTGTGAAAACAGTGGAAGAGAATTCCACAACCGTGGTGCCACTGCCTGAAAGGCCCGATCACCACGAGCTAGCAGACTCTGACCTGATGACCTTAGAGCTCGGGAAGATGAATGAGGTTTCAGCAGGTCAGACATATACTGAGGAGCCTGACCATGTAGGGCCCGAAAGGTTAAAACTAAAATTTATGTAATCAGCAAACAGCTTCATGTAATGTCAGTGTAGGTTCTCAGTCATCCAGGTCACAGTAGTCTAAGAGCATGAAAAAAACAACAACTGGACTCCTCTATGTTTCACCTGGTTCAGAAGGCTTCTTCTCTTCTAAGACCAAATGGTGCAGAGTCCCGTGTATTTAAACGCTAGTGGGGATGGTCACTTAAGAGGGTCTTTAACCCACTATTCAAAGTCTAGTTGCTTTCTTTTCAAAGCTCCTTAGACAACTTCATGTGATCTTCAACTGTACTTATTTGATTATTCTGATTTTTAATTATAATGTGATAAGACATTATTTTACCATTAAAGGCTCTGTCTTTATTTCCACGTGTTGTATTTTGTCCCCATTTATCCTTTGTCAGGCATCCAATAGCTTCACATCAGTGTTTGTAATCATTTTCAAGTAATGGTTTTACCTGTGTAAAATTATTACTTGAAACAGTAAAGAAAGAAAAAAAAAGCCACCTCTTTCCTATTGGTGGAAAAATGTACCATGTTGAGCAATAAAAAAAATGGCAACACGTGAGATTTGGTTGTTTAGGAAGAGGGGAAAGTTTTGGGAGTGATGGCAGCGAGAGAGAGTTTTGAGATGTGAAAGATTTGTGACGTTTAGCGTGGAGCTTATAGTTAGTGTGTTGTGTGTTCGTTGCTTTGTTTTGAGTGTCGGTGAGGGTACTAATGAATGTCACAAAAGCAGATTGCAATGTAAACACTGTCTCCAAATGGAAAACTGGATCCCTGTGGAGTTCTCTTCTGTCTTGTGGCGGACAAACTATTTTTTTATTTTTTTATTTTTTTACAGGCACAAATAATTTGTGTGGCATCTTATTGTGACACTTGATCGTTCTCTCATTTTAGCTATCGTAGTACTTTTTAATGGTTGTCCAAAAAAACCCCACTACATGCACTGGCTGCATTTTTAGATAAATAGTTGTATATAACTTTATTTACAAAGTTTGTGCACAAGTTTTCAAAATTTACAATTTATATTTGCATTTCAAGTTATGAAAATAATTCACTAAACGTGTCTGTGGTACTACTAACTACTACTCGGATTTTTTGTTTTTCTGTGATTTCAGATCAGTTGTGTTAATACACTGCGCAGGTGACCAAAAATTACACAAGCAGCTCATAATTGCATAATTGGGAATGTAATGGCAGAAGCCTGCAGGCCTTGAATATTTTCAACATGCTAATGGGAGTATGTTGAGCACAAAGTAAACAAAAACAACAACAACAACTTCTCTGATCTTATCAATTAAACGGCCTCCTTCGCTGTCACCTCATGATTCGCTGATTGAACAATCACGTTTCTCAGTTGGGTATAAGAAGAGCTGCTTGCAGTCGTAGCTGTGTGTGCAGTTTGGACCTGAGCAGCATCCTGCTGGCACAGCTGGCTGTGGTCCGTATCATCAAAGTCATGTTTAAAATATGTTGAATGACAGAGCTGCCACAGTGAAGAGGCATTTTTAGTAATAACATCACCGTCATGCATTTAGGATGTCAAACTGTTTCACAGTTTAAGGTTTTTATAATAAAACAGAGATGCCCTGACGATGATACCAATGGTTGATTTTCATTGTTATACAAGACTGCCACCTGGTGGTGAAAGAGTTTCAATGAGTTCTTTGACTTTTTTGGCTTTTTCTGACGACGCATCTCCCCACACACAGCTTTAATGTCAAATCAGGCTAACAACCTAATTGTTAACCTTAGTATAGAGACGTCTTCATCTCTGTACTAAAGTACAGACACAAACTTGTATTGCTGTTGTCTCAATCACAGGAAGAAAGCTGACTATAACTCATTCATTTAAGAAGAACCATTAAGTTTATTCCTACAAGAAAGTTACAGCCGTGTAATCAAATAGGTTTTGATAAGATAAGATAAGATAAGATAAGATAAGATAAGATAAGATAAGATAAGATAAGAGGTAATCTATCTTCAATGTGGTTTTACATAAATGGGCTTCTTGTTGCACCAATCTCCATAAAGTGAGGCGTCATACTAAGAATAGTTGTCTTGCTCTGATTTGTCCATGTTGTGGCTGCTTTGATCATTGCCAGAGCCCAGGTACAGTTCTCCTCACAAAGTCCCCACATCTTTCACCCAGCACAAACAGCACCTGGCATGTAATGTACAAAAATGTAATGTACAAAAGCAGCAAGCTGTCAAAATTCAATAAAACTTTACCGTTGTATACTCCTGGATGAATTGTAGTATTTAAAAAACTCGTATATATCCAAAAGCTGATGAAACAATTTCCCAGCAGCAGCTCTGAGTGAATAAATGACTGTTTACAGACTTAACGTGTCTGTATTTGTCAGTTCATCAATGAAAATATGAATAACGAATTTAAAAATATTCCAGCTGATGACAGGAGCTGACGAGTAGCCTAATTTACACCGACAAGTTGAATTAGCTGACACTTGCACCAAAGATCACAAAAAACTATCAGCTTCATTTATCACAAAGTCCTACTTTGTGATTCTCTGAGACAGTTTGAAAAGCAGCCTCTAAGAAGGCATCCACACAGTGATCTTTCTGTGCTGATAGAAGAAATGTTAGTTTAAAGAGTCTTCACATTACAACCCAAAAAAGAAAATAACAGAACTATTTCTGAATGAAATAAGCCTGTTGTTGGGCACCATCTTTCATTTTTTGACTACTAAGTAGTGATGTGACGTTCTGTATCGAGGCTTCGAAGCTTGTGTCGAGTAATGGAGGGGGCGTTTCCGCGATGCGCGTATCGAGGCTTGCTTCATTTATGGGAAGAGCTGAAAATGATGACGTCCGAAGCCTCGCTGCCCGGCTGTACCACGTGACTGGTTCATGAAGTGGTTCGAACTTTGCCGCGAGCTATGACAGCGATATAAACCCCTCAGACTTCATTCAAAATGTGGGTGTTTGATGGAGAGTTGCGGTTAGTGAGAGTTTGGAGGTTTAGAGAGAAAGTCAGGAGAGAATGGAGCCAGCTAAGAAGAGGAGGATGTCCTCCGCTGTGTGGGAACATTTTGATCTTATATCTCCCAACAAGGTATGTAAATTTCCACAGAAGATGTATTTTCATAATACTGATGGTGCAATACAATTTATGTTAAGCTGTCTGTACTTTTGTACAAGGTGAAGTGTTTGCTATGTGCCAGGGAGCTGGGCTATAACAACAACACCTCATCCATGCTTAGGCACTACAGAGCTTTGCATGAGAATAAGGGGAACACCGATTGTGGAGCAAGACCAGGTGAGCCATCAAATGTCATGATAATATAGCATGCAGTAATGTTACTAAATGATATAACAATATTATACAACTGTAATAAGTTACGTGTGTGATATTTATATTTGTGCTTTGTCTTTATTGTCTTTCCTCAGGAGAACAATCTCAAATAGATGAAGACCTGGTCAGCATGGTGATTGAGGACTCCCAGCCATTTAGCATTGTGGAGGACAAAGGATTCAAAAGATTTGTGAAATCATTAAATCCTAGCTATGTTCTCCCCACTAAAAGGTCATAAAAGCAGTGAAAATTTTGTTTTTACAGAATAAAATGTGAACAGGCAGGACTGAGGCTCAAAGCCTCAGTGTGTAGCTGTCCATACCTCAACGTTACAAAAGCACAACCACTGTCCACACCCCCAACCACACCTCACAGTAAATGATCATTTCCATTTTAAGCATTTCCAAATAATCATTTTCCATACTGCCAGTATAAATATACACAGTATGCTGCCATCACTACAATATACATGTTTTACACACTCCTTTAGTTGTTGACATTTACAGGCTGTGTGCAAAAGGCCACACTCTTCAAATTCATGCCAACTAATATTTTTACGTCCAGTAGGTGTCCTACTAGAGCAAATGAAGCTTCAAGAAGCTTTGCACTGGGGTGAACCAATTGGATGAAAAGCTTCAGTGCTTCATGAAGCTTCATCTGCCCATCACTACTACTAAGAGTTTAAAACTAAAGACGACTTGAATAATTTTGACTCACGTAATGAAAAGAGAGGTTTGTTTTACTTACCCTGAAGGCTCTGAGGACTGCTAATGGGTCATCAGCTGTGAGTCTCTGCAGGAGTGCTGGCCAGCAGTGATGAGCCACAGGCAGCAGTTCATTTTCCCTGTCATTCAGCACCTGAACGCACAACTCCAGCACGTCCAGTACCTAAGGACAAAGAAACACAACACACCTAACAATTATCTCTGTTTTGATCCTGATTATATGTGAGCTGAAACTAATTATTGAGGTCTTCATTGAGAGCCCAAACTCCTGAGCAGGCACGACTTCAGCACAGACTTATTTCTGTTTCACTCCTGGACCAGACTGAATGTTTTTCCTTGATGAGCATTACACCACTGAACAGTCCTCCACACAGTTCTGACAGGATGAATTGTACCAACGCTGGCGGTCCTACCTTCACAAGAATGATTATTTTTGTTATTAGTCCAACAGTTGACTCTACATAAAACTACTGATACAGTACCTTGAGTCGGAGCCTGAGGCTGGGATCAGACAGCAGATGAATGCAGCGCTCCATAACATCCTTAGTGATGCTGAGGTGGGAGGGAAGCTCTGCTTTCACATCAGGACTACCAGTATCTTCAACATCCTCACACTCAAGGGGAAGGACCTCTGCAATGGAGCACATGTACAGTTAGACCGCCAGTTTAGCAGTGAGGTTCAGATTTCTATGACTCTTAATTACAATGATCCATCTCCTCTACACTCTGAATCTAAAATAGGGCTGCCGCAAACGATTATTTTGATAGTCGACTAGTCACCGATTATTTTTGCGATTAGTCGACTAATCAGATCATGCATCCATTGGACGTAAAACGTACAGCTTATTCCACCAGCAGCATCTGCTCTTATATAACTATCTTTAGCTTACAGCTTTAAGTGTTTAAGGTCTGTGCTAACTAAAAATAAAGACAAGATGATAGTTTATTAAATTTTAATGAAATTTGCAGATTGTTTCGGTGAAGTTTAATAAACTCAGCCGTCTGCTCCTTGCTATCTAAAATATAACAGGACACTGGAGTATATTCTCGAGCATCTCACACTTCTGATAATCAGTTGTCTGCTTGACGTTTATTCAGCTGTGTAAAAACTATAACTTTAATCTCAGCCAAACCGATTTACTCAGGAATAAATAAAATTATCAAAAAAAGCCAAACAATAACATGTTTAAGTTATCTAAGTGACTTATATATCATGTTTAACCTGAGTAGCGAAAGGGTTTGAAAACGATTTGCAGGAGTCCGGTGTTCTCACAGGCTCTAGGCTGTAGTGATGTGCGGATCAATCCTGAAATATCGATTCCTCCGATACCAGTCATTTATGTTCTAGAATCGATTCTCACATTAAAATATCGATATTTTTTAGTAATTTAGGGTAAATTTGTAGTTTATCATTAACAGCAACACAGTGGAAAGAAACTATAACATTCGGATTGTCTACATTCAAAGGAACTACTTCCTCTTCCGCCTTTCATAGTCATGTGCGAAATACGGCTGTATAAATGTCTCGCAGCCCCTTGGCGCGCGCACTCACAACAATGGCAGAGCGTAATTGTGCGGACGTATTTTACCTCCACAAACAGCTGAGACATGGTTTGCAATACATGTGGCAAAAAAGTGCTCCAACAGTGAGGTGTGGTGGCTATACTTTCCCAACCTTGAGACCTCAGAATTAGGGAGACATTCAAAAGGGCTGTTGGGGGGGTGATAAATACATTTTACAGGGTTTATTTATCGGATAAAATACGTTAAATGTCACCGTTATTATTAGCCGGCCCGGAAACAGCGGGGGTGTCGAAATTCAGAGGCTGCTTCCACCTGAGGACCCGCCCTTCGCGGTCTAAAGAAAGCCGGGTAGTACGTCATGAGTTCCCTCGGTGGAGTGAAACTGCCGTCTGCTCCTTGCTATCTAAAATATAACCGGGCGCTGGCGTAAACTCTCGACCGTCTCACACTTTGTTTAATTAGTTTTCTGTTTGATGTTTATTCAGCTGTGTGAAAACCCCGGAGGAACCCTCCCGAGGGATTAATAAAGTTAAATTTAATTTGATCTAATCTAATAACTTTAATCTCAGCCAAACCGATTTACTCACGAACAAATAAAACACTGAAAAAGCCAAACAATAACATTTTTAAGTTATCAAAGTGACTTATATATCATGTTTAACCCGAGTGGTGAAAGATCGCGGGGGTTTGAAGACGATGTGTCGATCGGCTCAGATATTTGAAGTTTACACAGCTACATTCTCACCTGAAAATATGTTAAAAGTTTTGTTTTTGTTTTTTGCGACCCAGAAAGAGAAATAAGAGTAATATTAAAACTAAGTTGCTGCCGCCATTGTTGTAAACTGGAATTGGCTGGGCCGTGCTATGAATGCTGCAATATGGTTTTTCAATGTTGTTGTCCAGGTGGAAATTTGGGAGAATGGTGGCTCCGGGATTCTCCCGGAAAAATCGGGAGGGTTGGCATGTATGGTTGTGGCAACATCACTAACCTTGTCAAACACCTCAGAGTAAATCATATCACAGAATATGAGGCGCGTATGTTGAGACGAACTGAAGAGGAGGAGGGGACAGGTGCTGCTAGGGCGAGACAGACCTCTCTCATGGAGTCCTTTAGTGCTGCAGGCAGGCAAGGTGTTCAAATAGCGCACAACTTCAGTTTTTTTTATTTCTACATGATAATTCTGCATTATTAAGTGATAAGAACAAGTAATCTGATATCCTGTAATCATTATGATGCTATAATTTGAGATACAATAAATAAAATACGTTTTTGTATAAAGTATCGGTATCGGATCAGTATCGTCGATACCACCCTGAATATTACTTGGTATTGGATCGGAAAGGAAATCAGTGGTATCGCACATCACTACTAGGCTGTATCCCAATTCAGGGTCTGCAGCCTTAAAGGCCGCATTTTAAGGCCGATTACGTCACCGCGACGCGACGAAGGCTGTCCCAATTCGAAGGCTGCTCGAAATGCGGCCCTCAAATGCGTCCTTCATTTCCCTGAATTTTAAGGACGTGGCGGTGTAGACTTCGTTGGCCCAACATATCCCAGAATGCATAGCGCGGCGGTGGGTGTGGATAATTTTGCCGAAAAAAACAGCGGATGAGGGGCGCCCGAAGAGTAAACTTTAAGTACTGAATATTATGTCACTTATTTATGTGCAAATGTTTAATAACGAAGAACATTAAAACATTACTGTTGGCCACATGTCGGCAAAGTTATGTGACATTAGTGACGTTTGTACTAACTTGGTTTTAAAGCCTTTACTTTAAAATATACGCCGTTCAATAGCTGAGCTTAATCTTACAGAGAATGATCAAAGCTCATGTAGAAACAAACAAACAAATGAACAAAAGATTTTCTCCTTCATTTCTGTCAAACAAAGCTGTATGAAACGTTTCCAGCTGTTAGTATCATGGTTGCTAGGAAACCTGGGCTAGACCGTCCCATTTCACAAGCCTCGCACTTCCGGCCTTAGCAGTCTTTAAGTACGCGGCCCTTGAGGATCGTTGAGGCTGCGTACTTTGGCTGCAGACCCTGAATTGGGATACAGCCCTAGTGAGCCTTGCCCCCAGTTAGCTATCGAACTAGTGGGTAACAGACGTCTCCGAAAACGTGTGGTGTCTTGATAAACTGAGCAAATATTTGAGGTTTACACAGCTACATTCTCGCCTGAAAATATTTTAATCGTTTATTTTGTGACCCAGAAAGAATAATAAGAGTAATATTAAAACTAACTAGCTGCTGCCATTGTTGTAAACTGAGCTGCGCTGCGCTATGAATTCTGGGATACAGCTTCTTCTTCTTTGGGGTTTAACGGCAGCTGGCATCCTTGTACATACAGTGCTGCCATCTTCTATTTCAGTCCGTTATTACACTCTTAAATCCTACTACTTATTCCTGCGTCTTTTGTGATGCTTCAAACGAGGCGTCGACTATTAAATCAGTCGTCGACGATTTTGATAGTCGACGTAATCGTGACTAGTCGACTAATCGTGGCAGCCCTAATCTAAAATAATCACCACTACAACATATAGCTTATATTCCACTGGCCCTTAGACAGACCTATTACCTTGGTCTTCAGTGTTATAATCATCCTCTATTCCAATGCCCTCTGTCAGTTCTTTCTGTTTGCGGTAATTCAGCAGGAATTGGTGAATGCTGAGGTCTTCCTGGTCACTGGAGCTCTACCTGGAGCTGGCAGACGTACTGGTACTGCTACAATTGGAAGGAAACCACCTCGCTAAAGGAAAAACAAGACAACAATATCAAAATAGGTTTGATTACAATAAAATAAGTCAGTTAATCAAAATCAGTGTGACACAGACGCTGATTTTTTTGAGAAGAGCCCATTAGTGACATTTAATTCCATATTTTTACCGTGAGGGCTTGTAAAACTGCAAAAACTGCCAACACCTATAGTGCCGCTGTCTAAATATTATTATGAATATGAATTCTACAAGAGAAAACGACTGAGCATTTAAACCATCACAATGTATTAAATGTTTCCAGAGATACTGATAATTTGATAACGAGCAAAGTTATTTCTCCTCAAAAAAGTGGGATCAACCAGTACATATAATATTCATCCTGCTACATTTAGAAAGTGGCAACAACAGTAAACATGAGTAACTTCACCGTGTGTCTATCCGGTCTTTAAGTGATGACGTGATCAATCCTACTTCTGGGCCCAAACTACTCTGCGTTTAATAAGGCTGTTGTGTTTTTAACATGTTTTAATGCTTTGTAACTTGTTCTATTTAATCTCAACAAGCCCCTTACAAAAAGTAAGCAATCACTGTCGGCCTCTCTCAGTTTTCTAGCGCATCTGTGGCTGTGTACCATTCGTGGTGCGTTGGCTCCCTCTACTGGTATGCGCCTCATTCAAATGTCGCCACACATTTAAAATTGCAGGGTGTCTTTACACTGTCATAGCTCCTAGATAGATTTCTTCAGAGACCTGAAAATCGCTGTGATTATTCACCATAGCCTGCTGAGTCTTACAGTGAAAGAACGATGTCAACGTATAGCATCGTTGGTTACTTTAATTATGTTTGGTTTTTTTTAATCAAATCCTCCAAAACAGGACCATTGTGACACAAAACCTCTCACACACTAACACAAACTCTTTATACAGATACAGAGCTTTACATGTATAAATAAGGCAGACAAAAATGCATAAAACACAAGCTATCCACAGACTGTCGGTGGACGCCATGTCACTTTATTTTGTTTTTATCTTGTTTCTTTTTGGTGTAGCCTCATTAAACAAAATGTTTATAAAAATGACCACTTTTATTATGAATTATTAGGAAATTAATAATTCATTATTAATTATTTATTATGAACACACCTGCCACCCTCAAGTAGAGGTGGCAGAGAAAGTGTCCGTGTGACTGAGTCCTGTCCCAGCTCTGCTTCAAGGTCTGTCGGTCCAGCTTGTTGAGGGCCTGAGAGCAAAGACGGATATCCTGGACCAGCTCTGACAAACTGTCCAGGTCTTGACTCTCACACACGCACACCTCGCCAAGGTAGCTACACTGCTGTCTGTCAGCCCATTTGCAGCCAGGCTGAGGTGGGTCAGAGAGCACTCGTCCTGCAAAAACACAAAAGTCTTAACCTGATTGCACAATTATATCTTTCGACAATAAATGACATTGCATGATTTTTGCATGCACACCTGTGACAGGACTTTGGCGAGGTGTTCCAGTGCCGGGTAATCAGCAGGCCCTCTGCAGACAGCTGACAGGTCCACGTGTGGGAGGCAGTGGAGGGGCAGTCTTTTTAACACCAGCTCAAAGCCGGTGGAGCCTAGGGGATTGAGGGACAGGCACACTGCTTTCAAATGGCCTGTGCCTGAACGTTCAGAAGATGTAAAGTTAGTTGCAGTTTTGCTTATGGGTGGGAGTTCAGTGAAGCTTAAGGCTTCAGTCAGCTGCTTGTTAGAGTCACCTGTGAGCGCGCTGGCTAGCAGCAGTCGATGCTGCTGAAGGAAACGAGCAGTGAGGCCGCAGGCCTGCAGAGACCGCTTGGCTAGCACAGGGCAGCAGGACAGCAGACAGGACAGAGACTCAGACACGCCGTCCCCCAGTGGGTTCATACTGAGGTCCAGCTCCTCCAGGCACTTTGAGTGGAAACGAGCAGAAAAAGCAAATGATCACGAGAGCCAATTCTCTCTGACAGATATCATTGATATGAATCAGGTTAGCTTGTTATTAAGATCTAAGGTAGTTATTAAGACCAGAGGTACTTAAATACAGGTTAGATGGTAAACCTGGAGCTGCCACTATTGGCTAGCTGAGGCCCTTACCGGGAATGCAGGTGCACTCTGTCCCTTTAAAGCATTTACAGCCTTCTCCAGGCCGTCCCCTGTAATGCAGTTGGCAGAAATGTCCAGCAGCTGCAGACGAGGCATGTGAGCGTTGTGGCAATCAGCTCAGGGAGAAGGTCGTCAGACATACGGTTTCCAGAAATTCGCAGCTCCGTGAGGCTGGCCTGAAGTTTTAGGGCACGGAGGAGCGGGCCGAGGGAAGAGGCGGCCAAACCGAGACACTTGGAGTCCTGACACGGAGGAACCCCGGTCCCGAACCTCATAGCCGGGAGACACGCTTGTTCTCATCTACAGGTAGAAAGAGATGGTACTTCATAACAGAATACAAAAATGCACTTGTGTGCGTTTTATAATGCATTACCTCTGTGTTGCTCACCCACTGCCAGACTTTGACAGGCCTTCTTGTATCGCTCAGGGAGAGGAGGGAGATCCGAGCAAACTTCAGCCAGAACCTGCAATACAAACCCATCAGTTATCCTGCACTGGTGCAGGAAAGTGAAGCCAAGGATTCAATCCCAAAAACTGTGATTCCTTCAGTGTCTTCTGGAAGCTGGCTCCAAAAGCAAGTCAGCATCCAGTCTGGTAATAGAAATGGTTCTAATCTTTACAGTTTCTCAGATTGTAGTTTCTCAGGCAGCTTAACATAATCAGCCCTTCACCTTCTTACCAGAATCATACAGTCTAAAACCTGCACGCCTCATCTGGGTAATGAAAGATGAAGTCATTGTGGAAGGACCTAGAACCTCCATTCCTTCTATCAGTGATTTAAAAAAGACCTCTGTGTCTATGAGAAAGTCTATTTTATGAATTTGGGCCATACTTTGCCTAAGAAAAGGAGTATGCTCACTGGCTGACATGCAAGCTGTTTCACAGTCATAGCCATCCTCTTGTCACTGTGGGTTTTTTTAAAAAAAAATCCAAGATAGCAACAGTGACAACATTTGTCTTAAACACTCGTGATCAGACTTCATCAACCAATCATGGTAGTCTTCAGCATCTTTTAAATTGTCTGTGGTCCAAGTATGGTCACTTCTGGCTCTCCTCAGTGTCACCTCACCTCTTCATTTGTGTGCAGGACGGCCAGTAGCTGGTCCTGCGGGGAGAGCAGAGCGCCTTCTTTCTGCAGAGAGAGACGAGGCAGGAGGCCACATTTCTGGTAGTAACGCTGAGCTGCCTGCTCACACAGCCACGACACAGAGCAGGAGTTGGCCTCACTGGGATGCAGAGCAATGACCGGCGATTAAACAGAAATTAAAAACAAAACAACAACAACAACAACAAAAAAACACTATACCAATCAGATTGGGATTTATTTTTATATACTGCTCAAACTTAAAAGTTTTCACCGACCTTTGTGGAACTGGGATCAGGAAGACGTCTTCCTGAACCCGGACCCTCATTCTGATTGGTGGAGGAAGTGACGTGGGCATAGGAGCAACCAAAGTTTGAGTTGGAGGCTAGAGTAAACAAAATAAAACATTCAAGCACTGTTAAAACATCTGTATTTAATGTCATCAACTCTTTGTAGAAAGACAAAGCAGAGTCTGTACTAGAGAAATCAGGAGACCTGACGAGGGCAGTATTACGCCTTTTATACCTCCAGCCTACCGTAAATTCAGTAGAAGAAGAATAGCAGCAATGGCGCCATTGAGAGATCACATCGCGATCCTGAATTAAGTTTGAAGATGTTGGTTTGGCCGTGTCGGTTGTTGTTGCAATAATGTCTTCAGTTCAGAATCTTAGAGAGTTTATCAAGGAGAGATTAACTTCTGCTGCAGAAGAAATCTTCTCAGAGTTTGAAAAAACGATCGTCCGGTATGAGGAAGAGATCCGTCAGCTAAGACTGCTTGATATCAGACCCGGGATAAAGTCACACAATACAGGTGTGGAGGTGTGAGGGTTGCGGGATCATCGTGTGATTCACGTGGGCATGATCTAAATGCATTGAACTAGTAATACACCACAGTAAAGTGTATGAAGTTATATCTGTGCAGTGTTGAGAAGGTTACTTTTAAAATGTTTTCCACGAAAGATTACAGAATACATGGCCCAAATGGAGTTTGTAACTATTCCATTAAGTTACTCAATGTGAATAACGTATTCTGAATACTTTGGTCCGGATTACTTTATTACTTGCTTGTTACAACTACTTGAATGTACTATTGCTGTGTGAATTATTGCTATAACTGAAGGCTACTAGCCACCGAGCTAACATTGTTAGCTGGCTTTAGCTAAAGTTATTTCATAGACTAAAGACTGTTAGACTTGATTCATAGCATTAACATCCTGCTAGCTACAAACAATCATGTGCAGTTCTGAAAGCAATCTCAAGTAAATTTTTAAATCGTGATGTAAAATGAGTAACAGTAGGGTGGACATTAGGCAAGGCTGCAGTTTTTGCAGCGATCTCGTATAGAACACAATTTCTGTATCAGTAATAGGTTTTCTTTCTGTTTGCTTTCAGAACTGCACATAATTATTTGCAAGTAGCAGGTTGTAATGCAGCCTTCAGTAATAGTAATGAGTCACACAGCAATAGTACATCGAAGATTCTGAAGTGAGACATAACCTAGATAGCTACATAAACTAATACAAGGTAGTTGTAGTAGGCTTACGTTAGGGCTGTACAATCAATAAAGATGAGGCAGAACCTGGTAGCTCCAAACAGAAGGACCAGTCAAAACAAATTGAGGATGTTATTCCTAAATGAGGGGCTCCCCCTGTTGCATGGACATGGTTTGGTTATGAAAAGTCTGACACGGATCAGAAAACTGTACTATGGAAATTATGCCCAGACTGGTTCCCACCACGGACTCAAACACGACAAACCTCTTCGACCACCTACGCATGAATCATGTGAAAGTTTGTGGAGAGAGTTTATAGATGAGAAGCAAAAAAGAGCCATCAGGTGCTCAAAATAAACCTTAGACTCATACGTTAGAACAGGCTTTTCCCCCACGTGTAATAAATACTCAAAAAGAAAATGGCGGCCGTTACAACATATATCTAAAAATATATAGTGCATTGGTCAAAATACTCGACTCCAGGTACACGACACCCAGCTGAAAACACTTCATGAAAGTCAAGTTGCCCAATATTCACAAAATTTACAGAAAAAGCACTATTTTGTCATATATATCATTATCGGGACGAGAAACGTCTTATATTGGGATATGAGATTTTGGTCATGTCACACAGCCCTAGCTAATGTTAGTCTTTAAAAAAAGAATGTACTTCCAGATGTTTCTTTCGGGTGGAGTCTTTATAGTTGAGAGCAGCTCGGTTTCTGGGTCCATTGTATAACTGACGCCACCAACATTACCAAGAGACTTACACTAGAGCTTCTTGTTGCGTGTTTTGTTTGGGTTTCCGGTAATGCGTGAAATCAACAAAATTAGAGAGGGTATAGCCTGACATATGAAACAGGAAAAGACCATCGTGTAATCCATTTATTTAGAAGTAACTGTATTCTAATTATTACCAAATTATCGGTAACTATCGGCGGCACGGTGGTTAGCACTGTTGCCTCACAGCAAGAAAGTCCTGAGTTCAATTCCACCATCAGGCCGGGGTCTTTCTGTGTGGAGTTTGCATGTTCTCACCGTGTTTGCGTGGGTTCTCTCCGGGTACTCCGGCTTCCTCCCACCGTCCAAAGACATGCAGCTTGTGGGGATAGGTTAATTGGATAATCCAAATTGCCACTAGGTGTGAATGTGAGTGTGAATGGTTGTCTGTCCCTATGTGTTAGCCCTGCGACAGACTGGCGACCTGTCCAGGGTGTACCTCACCTTTCGCCCTATAACAGCTGGGATAGGCTCCAGCGCCCCCCGCGACCCTGAAAAGGATAAGCGAATGGATGGATGGATATCGGAATACAGTTACTCATGTTTTGTATTTTAAATGCATAACGCCGGTACATGTATGCCGTTACTCCCTAACACTGCATCTATGTAAACATACTTACGGCCACTTTGTTAACTACACCCGTTCAACTACTCTTTAATCCAAAATGTAATCAGCCAATCAGATGGCAGCAGTCCATGCATTTCAGCATATAGCGATCAGTGACGGTGATTGAAATCACTTTGATCATGGTGTGGGTGTTGGTGCCACATTGGCTGATCTGAGTATTTCAGAAACTGCTGATCTGTTTAAATTTCCAGCACAAACATCTGCATGATTTACAGAGAGTAGTCCAAAAAAGAGAAAATATGCAGTTCCCTTAAAATGACATTGAGTTCTCTGTACTCGGGTCTCCAGAGTTACCAGCTCTCAACCCAACAGAGCATCTTTGGAATGTAGTGGACCATGAGATTTGCATCATATTTATTAGTAAAATGTTAAAAGATTAGCATTAACAGCATATCTTACCTGCCGTCGTAAAATACTTTAAGCTTTCATGATCATATTCAGATCATGCTGCTGTTCATTTGTTTGTTTATTCACAGTGTGTGATGATCACTGGCAGTCACATCTAAAAATCAGACCCCAGACAGCTGTAAGGTTATCAACATCATCCAGTGAACAAATGACTATCAGTGAATGTTTCTGTGGCAACATAAAACGCAAGCTAAATTCTCAATAGGTGACCGTTTTCATCCTTCTTGAGCTTTCTTATCATCACATTAGTCACTATTTTCTTGTGTCCTTTTGTTGAACACGAAGGTCTGGATGATCAGCAGTTCTGTGACCATGAGAGGAGCTCCAGTCTCAACCAGGAGGACCCAGAGCCTCTACAGACTAAAGAGGAACAGGAGGAAATCTCCACCAATCAGGGAGGAGAGCAGCTTGCACTGAAGCAGGAGGATGAAGGGATTAATGTCTGGACCGGAGAACAGCTGGATTTGTTGTGGAAACCTGGATCACGGCTGACCAGATTTGGTATGTAAAAGTGTAATAAGCAGATTTCATAATATAGAAATGAATATGACTTATAACAAAATGTCACAAAGACACATGGCGTGCATTACCGCCTGGGATACTGCCTCACTGGAGACATGTTTTCTGTTTCAGATTTAAGTCATGTTAGCCCAGAACTGTACGCAGAATGTAGAAAAATGTTGAGACAATGAAAACTGTGGATTATTGGCCACAAGGACCAAGTTGGAGTAGTGAGCTGTACGCCTCATAAATGATGACTTTCTGCATGTAAACAGAATTCTTCTCTGTTCGCTGCATGAGAGAGAATATTTAAATATCGCTCACATATCTGAGAGACCTGCTCACAGTGTGACTTTTTTCTTGTGTGTTCTGTCCATCAAGACCTCCCACAGCAACATGATTGTAAGGAAAATGAGGATCTGGATGACCCGCAGGTCTGTAGCCAGGAAAGGAACTCCAGTCTGGACCAGCAGAACACAGAAACACTATAAAATAAAACTACAATATAAGACGAGAAACGTCTTATATTGGGATATGAGATTTTGGTCATGTCGCACAGCCCTAGCTAATGTTAGTCTTTAAAAAAAGAATGTACTTCCAGATGTTTCTTTCGGGTGGAGTCTTTATAGTTGAGAGCAGCTCGGTTTCTGGGTCCATTGTATAACTGACGCCACCAACATTACCAAGAGACTTACACTAGAGCTTCTTGTTGCGTGTTTTGTTTGGGTTTCCGGTAATGCGTGAAATCAACAAAATTAGAGAGGGTATAGCCTGACATATGAAACAGGAAAAGACCATCGTGTAATCCATTTATTTAGAAGTAACTGTATTCTAATTATTACCAAATTATCGGTAACTATCGGCGGCACGGTGGTTAGCACTGTTGCCTCACAGCAAGAAAGTCCTGCGTTCAATTCCACCATCAGGCCGGGGTCTTTCTGTGTGGAGTTTGCATGTTCTCACCGTGTTTGCGTGGGTTCTCTCCGGGTACTCCGGCTTCCTCCCACCGTCCAAAGACATGCAGCTTGTGGGGATAGGTTAATTGGATAATCCAAATTGCCACTAGGTGTGAATGTGAGTGTGAATGGTTGTCTGTCCCTATGTGTTAGCCCTGCGACAGACTGGCGACCTGTCCAGGGTGTACCTCACCTTTCGCCCTATAACAGCTGGGATAGGCTCCAGCGCCCCCCGCGACCCTGAAAAGGATAAGCGAATGGATGGATGGATATCGGAATACAGTTACTCATGTTTTGTATTTTAAATGCATAACGCCGGTACATGTATGCCGTTACTCCCTAACACTGCATCTATGTAAACATACTTACGGCCACTTTGTTAACTACACCCGTTCAACTACTCTTTAATCCAAAATGTAATCAGCCAATCAGATGGCAGCAGTCCATGCATTTCAGCATATAGCGATCAGTGACGGTGATTGAAATCACTTTGATCATGGTGTGGGTGTTGGTGCCACATTGGCTGATCTGAGTATTTCAGAAACTGCTGATCTGTTTAAATTTCCAGCACAAACATCTGCATGATTTACAGAGAGTAGTCCAAAAAAGAGAAAATATG
>NW_028234354.1:305351-349946 GCF_057382095.1 Aulonocara sp. 'chitande type north' Nkhata Bay | reverse complement strand
ACACACACACACACACACACACACACACACTGTAAGGTCTGAAGTGCAAAATTTGAATTACATTCCTTTGTATCTCTCCCTCTCTCTCTCTCTCTCTCTCTCTCTGTCTCTCTCTCTCTCTCTCTCTCTCTCTCTCTGTCAACACACACACACACACACACACACACACACACACACTGTAAGGTCTGAAGTGCAAAATTTGAATTACATTCCTTTGTATCTCTCCCTCTCTCTCTCTCTCTCTCTCTGTCTCTCTCTCTCTCTCTCTGTCAACACACACACACACACACGCTCAATGGAGTATAAAATAAAGACCGGGGCAGTTCTCTCACTGGAGTCTCTTAGAGTGGAGGCTGCCCTTGCTAGCAAGAAGTTCTGTGTGTTTCTCTTCTCTGAGTCTTTACTGAAGAAGTGTTTTATAACATTTTCCTTAACAACTGACATGTGTTTTTTGTGTAAAAGACAGACACACACACACACACACACACACACACACAGTAAGGTCTGAAGTGCAAAATTTGAATTACATTCCTTTGTATCTCTCCCTCTCTCTCTCTCTCTCTCTCTCTCTCTCTCTCTGTCTCTCTCTCTCTCTCTCTGTCAACACACACACACACACACACACTCACACACACCAAAGCACACAGACAGAAGCTGGTCACAACTGCTGTGCAACTGGGATTGAACCAGGGGGGCTCCCTCTGCTGGCTCAATGCGGTACAAAGTGTCAGAAGCTGTTAGATATCTGCTTTTGACAATCAATTGCACCTGTCATCCACAGGAGGGCGCCTAGCTGGGAAGTCCAGTACATTCCATATTAAAGTTGTTGCAAGTGCATTTTTTGTGTAAAAGACAGACACACACACACACACACACACACACACACACACACACACACTGTAAGGTCTGAAGTGCAAAATTTGAATTACATTCCTTTGTATCTCTCCCTCTCTCTCTCTCTCTCTCTCTCTCTGTCTCTCTCTCTCTCTCTCTCTCTCTGTCAACACACACACACACACACACACACACACACACACACACACACACACACTCAATGGAGTATAAAATAAAGACCGGGGCAGTTCTCTCACTGGAGTCTCTTAGAGTGGAGGCTGCCCTTGCTAGCAAGAAGTTCTGTGTGTTTCTCTTCTCTGAGTCTTTACTGAAGAAGTGTTTTATAACATTTTCCTTAACAACTGACATGTGTTTTTTGTGTAAAAGAGAGAGAGACACACACACACACACACACACACACACACACACACACACACACACACACACACACACACACACACAGGCTCAGAGATGAGGGAAAAACAACAGAAATCAGGATAGATTTTAATGTCAGGAGATGCCCTGTGATGCTGGGGCCATTGTGTAAGATTGGAATGTGTACCAGTGGCTGGTGGGTGGTCCTTGAAGGTCCCGGGAGGAGGCGGCGAGGAGGCAGCGGGTGGCTGGGCTTGAGCTGTGGATCAGGGACGTCATTAATTCTGCCTGGTGCTGCGTGTGCCCTGTGCAGCTTGGATGTCTGCCGCTGACGCTCTGTGGTTCCTGTTCTGCTGATCTCCTGGTCCACACACGGCTTCAGGGTGTACTGTACAAGGGGAGAAGAAATGCATCATTGGTTACCAAAATAAAACAGTGTCTTTCTGCCTGTGTCATTCTGTTTGGTTTCTTTGAGCGTTTGTTTCTTAAATACACAGCAAGTGTCACTCTCTCTCTCTCTCTGTCACACACACACACACACACACACACACACACACACAGACACTGTGAGGTCTGCAGTTCAAAATTTGAATCTCAGAGCTTGGTGTTTTTGTCTCCCTCCAGTGGACAAATGCAGGTATGATGAGGGTTGGTTAGGTTAGGGGGTAATAGCCAGAGCTTGACGGAATAAAATGGAATAACTGGGAAAGTAAGTGTCGTAGAGGGATGAAAGTGGTGTCTACGGGGGGGTTTCGGGGTGCTCCGGACACCCTGGTGAAGACCCCATGTCGATAGCACCAACGGTTCTGGACTTGGTGTAAATGGGTCCAAATTTGACGGAATAAAAAGGTCAAAGTGGCAGATAGGAGTGTCCGATCGGGCCGATTCCACCACCACTGTACTCAGCAGGCCCTGCCGGGTCGTTAGACACGCAGCATGGCAGGGATCGGTGACATAACATGTAGCAGTTTCCCTTCACAGAAGCGTCTGCAGCAGGTGGGTGGAGGAGGAGGCAGCAGAACCAGGCCTTTGGAGCACTGTGTCATCTCCTGGTCCTGATGCTTTGAATCTCCCTCTCTGTCTGTCTGTCTGTCTGTCTGTCTGTCACACACACACACACACACACACAGAAGCTGGTCAAGTGCTGTGCAACTGGGATTGCACCTGTCGTCCACAGGAGGGCGCCTAGCTGGGAAGTCCAGTACATTCCATATTAAAGTTGTTGCAAGTGCATTTTTTGTGTAAAAGACAGACACACACACACACACACACACACAGTAAGGTCTGAAGTGCAAAATTTGAATTACATTCCTTTGTATCTCTCCCTCTCTCTCTCTCTCTCTCTCTGTCTCTCTCTCTCTCTCTCTGTCAACACACACACACACACACGCTCAATGGAGTATAAAATAAAGACCGGGGCAGTTCTCTCACTGGAGTCTCTTAGAGTGGAGGCTGCCCTTGCTAGCAAGAAGTTCTGTGTGTTTCTCTTCTCTGAGTCTTTACTGAAGAAGTGTTTTATAACATTTTCCTTAACAACTGACATGTGTTTTTTGTGTAAAAGAGAGAGAGACACACACACACACACACACACACACACACACACACACACACACACACACACTCACACTCAGCGGCTCAGAGATGAGGGAAAAACAACAGAAATCAGGATAGATTTTAATGTCAGGAGATGCCCTGTGATGCTGGGGCCATTGTGTAAGATTGGAATGTGTACCAGTGGCTGGTGGGTGGTCCTTGAAGGTCCCGGGAGGAGGCGGCGAGGAGGCAGCGGGTGGCTGGGCTTCGGCCTTGGCCCAGGAACGTCATTTATTCTGCGTGGCGCCGCGTGTGCCCTGTGCAGCTTCGATGTGTGCGGCTGACGCTCTGTGGTTCCTGTTCCTGTCATAAAAGGCCCTGTACAAGGGGATAAGAAATGCATCATTGGTTACCAAAATAAAACAGTGTCTTTCTGCCTGTGTCATTCTGTTTGGTTTCTTTGAGCGTTTGTTTCTTAAATACACAGCAAGTGTCACTCTCTCTCTCTCTCTCTCTCTGTCACACACACACACACACACACACACACCAAAGCACACACACCAAAGCGCGCACACACACACACACACACACACACACACCAAAGCGCACACACACACACACACACACACACACACACACACACAGACACACACACAGACACAGACACTGTGAGGTTTGCAGTGCAAAATTTGAATTTTAGTGCATGGTGATTTGTCTCCCTCCAGTGGCCCACGGCAGGTATGATGAGGCTTAAATGATAGGTTATGGGGAAAAAGCCAGGAGAGGATGGGACAAAAGTGGAATAACTGAAAAAGTAAGAGGTGTAGAGGGCTGATGTTGGTGTCTAGGTGGGGGTTTTGGTGGGTGCCGGACGCTGTGGCGAAGAAGCCACGCCGATGGCTTCTTCGGTTCTGGAGATATGGCGAATCGGACCAAAAAGGATGGGACAAAAGGGTCCCAGTCGGAGAAAGGAAGGTGCAGAGGGCCTGGGTCCACCACCACTGTACTCAGCAGGCCCTGCCGGGTCGTTAGACACGCAGCATGGCAGGGATTGGTGACATAACATGTAGCAGTTTCCCTTCACAGAAGCCTCTGCAGCAGGTTGGTACAGGAGCAGGCACCAGAAGCAGGCCTGTGGAGCACTATGTCATCTGCTCGGCCTTGCTTCAGGATGCACTGTACAATTCGATAGCAAGACCTCATGGGTTACCACAAAAAAAACAGTGTCTTTCTGCCTCTGTCGTTCTCTTTGGTTTGTTTGAGCGCTTGTTTTTTAAATACACAGCAAGTGTCTCTCTCTCTCTCTCTCTGTCTGTCTCTCTGTCACACACACACACACACACACACACACAGAAGCTGGTCAAGTGCTGTGCAACTGGGATTGCACCTGTCGTCCACAGGAGGGCGCCTAGCTGGGAAGTCCAGTACATTCCATATTAAAGTTGTTGCAAGTGCATTTTTTGTGTAAAAGACAGACACACACACACACACACACACACACACACACACAGTAAGGTCTGAAGTGCAAAATTTGAATTACATTCCTTTGTATCTCTCCCTCTCTCTCTCTCTCTCTCTCTCTCTGTCAACACACACACACACACACACACACACACACACAGTAAGGTCTGAAGTGCAAAATTTGAATTACATTCCTTTGTATCTCTCCCTCTCTCTCTCTCTCTCTCTGTCAACACACACACACACACACACACACAGTAAGGTCTGAAGTGCAAAATTTGAATTACATTCCTTTGTATCTCTCCCTCTCTCTCTCTCTCTCTCTCTCTGTCTCTCTCTCTCTCTGTCAACACACACACACACACACACACACTCACACACACCAAAGCACACAGACAGAAGCTGGTCACAACTGCTGTGCAACTGGGATTGAACCAGGGGGGCTCCCTCTGCTGGCTCAATGCGGTACAAAGTGTCAGAAGCTGTTAGATATCTGCTTTTGACAATCAATTGCACCTGTCATCCACAGGAGGGCGCCTAGCTGGGAAGTCCAGTACATTCCATATTAAAGTTGTTGCAAGTGCATTTTTTGTGTAAAAGACAGACACACACACACACACACACACACACACACACACACACACACTGTAAGGTCTGAAGTGCAAAATTTGAATTACATTCCTTTGTATCTCTCCCTCTCTCTCTCTCTCTCTCTCTGTCAACACACACACACACACACACACACACACACACACACTGTAAGGTCTGAAGTGCAAAATTTGAATTACATTCCTTTGTATCTCTCCCTCTCTCTCTCTCTCTCTCTCTCTGTCTCTCTCTCTCTGTCAACACACACACACACACACACACACACACACGCTCAATGGAGTATAAAATAAAGACCGGGGCAGTTCTCTCACTGGAGTCTCTTAGAGTGGAGGCTGCCCTTGCTAGCAAGAAGTTCTGTGTGTTTCTCTTCTCTGAGTCTTTACTGAAGAAGTGTTTTATAACATTTTCCTTAACAACTGACATGTGTTTTTTGTGTAAAAGAGAGAGAGACACACACACACACACACACACACACACACACACACACTCACACTCAGCGGCTCAGAGATGAGGGAAAAACAACAGAAATCAGGATAGATTTTAATGTCAGGAGATGCCCTGTGATGCTGGGGCCATTGTGTAAGATTGGAATGTGTACCAGTGGCTGGTGGGTGGTCCTTGAAGGTCCCGGGAGGAGGCGGCGAGGAGGCAGCGGGTGGCTGGGCTTCGGCCTTGGCCCAGGAACGTCATTTATTCTGCGTGGCGCCGCGTGTGCCCTGTGCAGCTTCGATGTGTGCGGCTGACGCTCTGTGGTTCCTGTTCCTGTCATAAAAGGCCCTGTACAAGGGGATAAGAAATGCATCATTGGTTACCAAAATAAAACAGTGTCTTTCTGCCTGTGTCATTCTGTTTGGTTTCTTTGAGCGTTTGTTTCTTAAATACACAGCAAGTGTCACTCTCTCTCTCTCTCTCTCTCTGTCACACACACAC
Organism: Aulonocara sp. 'chitande type north' Nkhata Bay; assembly: GCF_057382095.1. NCBI lineage: Eukaryota > Metazoa > Chordata > Actinopteri > Cichliformes > Cichlidae > Aulonocara > Aulonocara sp. 'chitande type north' Nkhata Bay. Next base: position 344,204 of record NW_028234354.1, on the reverse strand, counting down.
ACACACACCAAAGCACACACACCAAAGCGCGCACACACACACACACACACACACACACACCAAAGCGCGCACACACACACACACACACACACACACACACACACACAGACACACACACAGACACAGACACTGTGAGGTTTGCAGTGCAAAATTTGAATTTTAGTGCATGGTGATTTGTCTCCCTCCAGTGGCCCACGGCAGGTATGATGAGGCTTAAATGATAGGTTATGGGGAAAAAGCCAGGAGAGGATGGGACAAAAGTGGAATAACTGAAAAAGTAAGAGGTGTAGAGGGCTGATGTTGGTGTCTAGGTGGGGGTTTTGGTGGGTGCCGGACGCTGTGGCGAAGAAGCCACGCCGATGGCTTCTTCGGTTCTGGAGATATGGCGAATCGGACCAAAAAGGATGGGACAAAAGGGTCCCAGTCGGAGAAAGGAAGGTGCAGAGGGCCTGGGTCCACCACCACTGTACTCAGCAGGCCCTGCCGGGTCGTTAGACACGCAGCATGGCAGGGATTGGTGACATAACATGTAGCAGTTTCCCTTCACAGAAGCCTCTGCAGCAGGTTGGTACAGGAGCAGGCACCAGAAGCAGGCCTGTGGAGCACTATGTCATCTGCTCGGCCTTGCTTCAGGATGCACTGTACAATTCGATAGCAAGACCTCATGGGTTACCACAAAAAAAACAGTGTCTTTCTGCCTCTGTCGTTCTCTTTGGTTTGTTTGAGCGCTTGTTTTTTTAAATACACAGCAAGTGTCTCTCTCTCTCTCTCTCTGTCTGTCTCTCTGTCACACACACACACACACACACACACACAGAAGCTGGTCAAGTGCTGTGCAACTGGGATTGCACCTGTCGTCCACAGGAGGGCGCCTAGCTGGGAAGTCCAGTACATTCCATATTAAAGTTGTTGCAAGTGCATTTTTTGTGTAAAAGACAGACACACACACACACACACACACACACACACACACACACACACACACACAGTAAGGTCTGAAGTGCAAAATTTGAATTACATTCCTTTGTATCTCTCCCTCTCTCTCTCTCTCTCTCTCTCTCTCTCTGTCTCTCTCTCTCTCTGTCAACACACACACACACACACTCACACACACCAAAGCACACAGACAGAAGCTGGTCACAACTGCTGTGCAACTGGGATTGAACCAGGGGGGCTCCCTCTGCTGGCTCAATGCGGTACAAAGTGTCAGAAGCTGTTAGATATCTGCTTTTGACAATCAATTGCACCTGTCATCCACAGGAGGGCGCCTAGCTGGGAAGTCCAGTACATTCCATATTAAAGTTGTTGCAAGTGCATTTTTTGTGTAAAAGACAGACACACACACACACACACACACACACACACACACACACACACACTGTAAGGTCTGAAGTGCAAAATTTGAATTACATTCCTTTGTATCTCTCCCTCTCTCTCTCTCTCTCTCTCTCTGTCAACACACACACACACACACACACACACACACACACACAGTAAGGTCTGAAGTGCAAAATTTGAATTACATTCCTTTGTATCTCTCCCTCTCTCTCTCTCTCTCTCTCTGTCTCTCTCTCTCTCTCTCTGTCAACACACACACACACGCACACACACACGCTCAATGGAGTATAAAATAAAGACCGGGGCAGTTCTCTCACTGGAGTCTCTTAGAGTGGAGGCTGCCCTTGCTAGCAAGAAGTTCTGTGTGTTTCTCTTCTCTGAGTCTTTACTGAAGAAGTGTTTTATAACATTTTCCTTAACAACTGACATGTGTTTTTTGTGTAAAAGAGAGAGAGACACACACACACACACACACACACACACACACACACACACACACACACACACACACACACACTCAGCGGCTCAGAGATGAGGGAAAAACAACAGAAATCAGGATAGATTTTAATGTCAGGAGATGCCCTGTGATGCTGGGGCCATTGTGTAAGATTGGAATGTGTACCAGTGGCTGGTGGGTGGTCCTTGAAGGTCCCGGGAGGAGGCGGCGAGGAGGCAGCGGGTGGCTGGGCTTCGGCCTTGGCCCAGGAACGTCATTTATTCTGCGTGGCGCCGCGTGTGCCCTGTGCAGCTTCGATGTGTGCGGCTGACGCTCTGTGGTTCCTGTTCCTGTCATAAAAGGCCCTGTACAAGGGAAGAAGAAATGCATCATTGGTTACCAAAATAAAACAGTGTCTTTCTGCCTGTGTCATTCTGTTTGGTTTCTTTGAGCGTTTGTTTCTTAAATACACAGCAAGTGTCACTCTCTCTCTCTCTGTCACACACACACACACACACACACACCAAAGCACACACACCAAAGCACACACACACACACACACACACACACACACACCAAAGCGCACACACACACACACACACACACACACACACACACACACACAGACACACACACAGACACAGACACTGTGAGGTTTGCAGTGCAAAATTTGAATTTTAGTGCATGGTGATTTGTCTCCCTCCAGTGGCCCACGGCAGGTATGATGAGGCTTAAATGATAGGTTATGGGGAAAAAGCCAGGAGAGGATGGGACAAAAGTGGAATAACTGAAAAAGTAAGAGGTGTAGAGGGCTGATGTTGGTGTCTAGGTGGGGGTTTTGGTGGGTGCCGGACGCTGTGGCGAAGAAGCCACGCCGATGGCTTCTTCGGTTCTGGAGATATGGCGAATCGGACCAAAAAGGATGGGACAAAAGGGTCCCAGTCGGAGAAAGGAAGGTGCAGAGGGCCTGGGTCCACCACCACTGTACTCAGCAGGCCCTGCCGGGTCGTTAGACACGCAGCATGGCAGGGATTGGTGACATAACATGTAGCAGTTTCCCTTCACAGAAGCCTCTGCAGCAGGTTGGTACAGGAGCAGGCACCAGAAGCAGGCCTGTGGAGCACTATGTCATCTGCTCGGCCTTGCTTCAGGATGCACTGTACAATTCGATAGCAAGACCTCATGGGTTACCACAAAAAAAACAGTGTCTTTCTGCCTCTGTCGTTCTCTTTGGTTTGTTTGAGCGCTTGTTTTTTTAAATACACAGCAAGTGTCTCTCTCTCTCTCTCTCTGTCTGTCTCTCTGTCACACACACACACACACACACACACACAGAAGCTGGTCAAGTGCTGTGCAACTGGGATTGCACCTGTCGTCCACAGGAGGGCGCCTAGCTGGGAAGTCCAGTACATTCCATATTAAAGTTGTTGCAAGTGCATTTTTTGTGTAAAAGACAGACACACACACACACACACACACACACACACACACACACACACACACACACACACAGTAAGGTCTGAAGTGCAAAATTTGAATTACATTCCTTTGTATCTCTCCCTCTCTCTCTCTCTCTCTCTCTCTCTCTCTGTCTCTCTCTCTCTCTGTCAACACACACACACACACACTCACACACACCAAAGCACACAGACAGAAGCTGGTCACAACTGCTGTGCAACTGGGATTGAACCAGGGGGGCTCCCTCTGCTGGCTCAATGCGGTACAAAGTGTCAGAAGCTGTTAGATATCTGCTTTTGACAATCAATTGCACCTGTCATCCACAGGAGGGCGCCTAGCTGGGAAGTCCAGTACATTCCATATTAAAGTTGTTGCAAGTGCATTTTTTGTGTAAAAGACAGACACACACACACACACACACACACACACACACACACACTGTAAGGTCTGAAGTGCAAAATTTGAATTACATTCCTTTGTATCTCTCCCTCTCTCTCTCTCTCTCTCTCTCTGTCAACACACACACACACACACACACACACACACACACACAGTAAGGTCTGAAGTGCAAAATTTGAATTACATTCCTTTGTATCTCTCCCTCTCTCTCTCTCTCTCTCTCTCTCTGTCTCTCTCTCTCTCTCTCTGTCAACACACACACACACGCACACACACACGCTCAATGGAGTATAAAATAAAGACCGGGGCAGTTCTCTCACTGGAGTCTCTTAGAGTGGAGGCTGCCCTTGCTAGCAAGAAGTTCTGTGTGTTTCTCTTCTCTGAGTCTTTACTGAAGAAGTGTTTTATAACATTTTCCTTAACAACTGACATGTGTTTTTTGTGTAAAAGAGAGAGAGACACACACACACACACACACACACACACACACACACACACACACACACACACACACACACTCAGCGGCTCAGAGATGAGGGAAAAACAACAGAAATCAGGATAGATTTTAATGTCAGGAGATGCCCTGTGATGCTGGGGCCATTGTGTAAGATTGGAATGTGTACCAGTGGCTGGTGGGTGGTCCTTGAAGGTCCCGGGAGGAGGCGGCGAGGAGGCAGCGGGTGGCTGGGCTTCGGCCTTGGCCCAGGAACGTCATTTATTCTGCGTGGCGCCGCGTGTGCCCTGTGCAGCTTCGATGTGTGCGGCTGACGCTCTGTGGTTCCTGTTCCTGTCATAAAAGGCCCTGTACAAGGGAAGAAGAAATGCATCATTGGTTACCAAAATAAAACAGTGTCTTTCTGCCTGTGTCATTCTGTTTGGTTTCTTTGAGCGTTTGTTTCTTAAATACACAGCAAGTGTCACTCTCTCTCTCTCTGTCACACACACACACACACACACACACCAAAGCACACACACCAAAGCACACACACACACACACACACACACACACACACACTGTGTATCATCACTGATTTCTATAATCCACATAATCCAGATTCGATTTGGTGCAATTTTTACTCAGAAAGTGAGAGATCTTATAATTCTGATCATTTATCAGTACTGACACTAAACTTTATCAGAGATGTGACCATCACAGCACATGCCGTTGTGTCAAAGTAACTGAGAATAAAAAAATAAAAAAATAAAAACATAAAGGAGATTTTCCTGGCATGGATTTTATAGCAGATAACCTTAAAAATATTCTGCAATTATACCTAATTTGAAAAAGTTTACATTTCTTCAGTATTAAACAGCAGAAATTAAGCTTTATTATCCGACGTCATTTACAAAGGAAAGAAAAGACAGCGGCCGCCAGCGCTGTAAACAACGGTAGACTGATGGGTAATAAGCGAATGAGTAATGCAGAAAACACATGTTTGAGATGGGAAACTTTTCTTGAAGTTTCTCTCACAGTTCACGCACAGCTGTGGGTTTTATCGTGTTGGAAGCAAAACAGCAAAAGTAAGAAGGAATTAAGGATGATATTAGCCCCCACGCCGACTAAGCTAATTCTGATGCGTCGGTCCGCTCTGTTTACGTCTTCGTGTGGAATGCGTTTCCTGCTCTCATTTGCTGGTTGTTGTTGAAATAGTTTTGTGAGCTTTAACCTGAGATTCTGGCGTTTCTGGTAAAACACATTTATATTCATTCAATTCAGGATTTAATGAATCGATATCGCTTCATTCAAGCTACTCACCCGTCTCTATCCACCTCCACGTCCAGCTCGACCACGGACAGAGGTCCCGCCCCGACTATCTCTGATTGGTTTAGACCACGAAGGGGAATGACGTGTGTCTGTTGTTGAACACATGGACGTCTGTCGCTTGGCGAGCGATCGGGTGGTTTAGCGAGTGTCAGCCTCTTAAGTTTAAGACAAGCCCGGCTGCTTTTTAAGCGACGCGGCGCTAGCTACCCAGCTAGCTCAGTACACAGGAACTACTTCCGGTAGTTATACAAAATAAAAGCGTCCCCCATTATAATCCGCTATAATGCCATACTTCCGCTGCGCGCGCCGTTGATATATACCTTGGCTTTACATTAATTGTGAGAAAACAAAACAAACAAATAACTCACCGTTGAGTCGATTGTGAGGTAGTGTAAAGACGAATGAATCGGCTGGGTTATTGCACGCTGTCAACTGGTCTGTAGTGTAGGATTTGTCGATATCTGACAAGTATGCCAACCACAGGGACACAGCGGCCGCCTCCATTACTCCCGACATACCACTAGAGTGAGCCAGCACACCACAAATGAAGTTTTCTTGTTCTCCATTCATTTCAATGGGAAAAAACTTGCATTAAAATATTCATATTTAAAAAACTATAGAAGTAATAAACACCAAAAGTCATAGCAACTCATTCCAGCTCCAGCCGCACACAATGATATATCATATGTGAACCTTGTCTCAAAACTGTGGGGCGAGTTAAGGTCCAAAATAAACACCAAAAGTCATAGCAATTAGATGGAGTCATTGCTTTGGCAATGACTCCATCTAATGGTTAAATTTCTGAACTGCAGGCTCAGTAAGTAAGTAAGTAAGTAAGTAAGTAAACTTTATTTATTAAGCGCTTTTCACAGACAGACATTCACAAAGCAGCAGTGATGAGACGCAGGTCTTGCGTCCATGACTGCCCTCGCGAGTTAAAGACAGCTGCAGTGTTTGTGTTTTCTAACTCAGGTGTCTCAGCTGAAGAACTGCGGGGTGATTTTAAGAAATCCCCTGTCAATTGGTTATGAGCAAAAATTGTTTCTATAAAATAAAAATTAAAAAAACAAAAAAAACCCCAGTTTCAACCGTAACGTGAAGTACACATTTTATTATTTTTTTCCTTTTAGTGAAAGGAAACAGCCGTCGCCGGTATGCTAGTGCGCACGCTCCACCCCCTCCTACGCCTCTTCCCCCCCCTTCTTTTTGCTTTGTAAATAAACAGAAATGTGACTTTTGCTTCATAAACAGTTTGACAAACAAGTGGTGCCTGCAGGGTGTATATTCATGGTATAACCGGCATAAACACAGCCTCACTTCGTGTGTGATTGTGCAGGAAATACAACTGTGCGCTCAGCTTCGAAAAAGGACCGCATCTATCCATTTATCCTCATCTCACCTCTATGTATGTGCTCTCTTTGAGCGCAGGTGCGGCTCTTTGCTGTGACACATCTCTAATGTAGTCTAGACGCTCCGGCGCCAGGGGTCATCGGGTGACACACACACACACACACAAACAACAAGTAACACAACATGGACCATGAACTCTGCGTGACTCAACTATACCAAGACAGTTCACCTATTACGAGCCTTTAAAGTAAGCTTATTGCTAAATAGTCTTGATATTTAATCAACAGGTAAGGTAACACCTGATTCTGTTCACATGGACGGAGTTTTTTCAGTGCTAAATAGTCTGCACATCCCGGCTCTTATTATTTATTTTGCTGCGTTATTTTGCAAAATTATCTAATCTAAAAATAAACTACATAAATGAGTGCGATGCAATATTTTGCTCTTGGTGTTTTCAGTCCTTTATGTCCATCTTATGTGTCCTTTTTTTCTGTTATCAATCAACCAACCGATCATTCGATTAAAGGCCTGTCAACGGGCTTCGTAAAGGTTCTTTTAAGGTCACCAGAAAGCTACATAAAAGACTGCACCTGCACCTGCACCTGCACCAAAGTTCTTTTTTTTTTCTCTCTATCTCCGAACATTGTTGCATTTTAAAACCTTCTTCAGTGAGCTATAAATATGAGGCGCTCCAAACACACTCTCAGTTTTACTTCTGCCAAAAAATGACCACAATGCCGAGACAACTGGAGGTCCAGAACTCGATCCTCACTGGTGGGGACAGCTTTAACATGTGGCACGACTACATGAATCTGAGCCAAGTGTTCGAGAAACTGTGCAGCAACCGTGAGGTTGATAACCGAGACACCGAGCGTCCAAAGAAGGGACAAGCGCCCCCTTGGAGTAAGGTCCACACTTCCACTCGGGGGAAGAAATCCTCCAAAAACTCATCACAGTCCAGTCCGACCAGCAGCGCGTCGGACACCAGCAGCAGCGCCTCATCCTCGGACTACTGCCGCTTATGCAAGCAGAACGGGGAGACTCCGAGGGTGTACCTATCTCACAAGCTCAAATCAGACGACGGGATAGTTTTCTGCCCCGTCCTCCGGAACTACACTTGCCCGATCTGCGAAGCCACCGGTGACAGCGCTCACACACGCAAGTACTGCCCGCAGATGAAGTGCGAGGCTGCTGGGAGGATGCAGACGGTAGGCAAGTTCTGGTAGCTGCTGAAAACTGAAGCTGCGAGAAACTGTACATATTTACCGAACTGTTTGGGGTATGTGTTCGTGTTGGCAGAGACCGTTTCAGTTCCAAAGACTGTTTCAAGTTTGACTGTCAAACACTCCGCTGCAGTCTGCAGCAAGGAGCTCTCATCCAGCACATCTGTGGAGCCCCGAGCCGGGGTGAGCGCTCTCAAACCTCGGAAAAAATTAAACTCTTTAAAGTCCTCGAGTGTTTATTGTTGTTGTTATTGTTGTTGTTGTTGTTTAATATGATACAATTTCGGGGGTACTTCATAGGTCACAAGTGAAACACTAAAGTGGCTAACCTTTCTGTGGAATTAAATAGATTTCTAAAAATGTGCCCATAGTGTCAGTGCGCGAGTCTTTTAGTTAAAATGCAAATGCTATATTATCCCTCATGTCAGACAGATTATTCGACAAAAACGTCAGTATTTTGTCTTTTTTTTTTTTTTTTTTTTTTTTTTTGGTATTATAGAAAATTTTTAACTCACATGCAACTCTTCCACTTGAAGTTACAGATGTACCTGAACTCACCAGAGAACATGCGTCATAAAAAAATAATTAAATTAAATTAAAAGTAACACTTCAAGGCAAAAGTGAAACGATTATGTGAAGTGAGAAATTGAATTAAGGTTCAATAGTTTTAGTTTCAAAATAGAGGGGCTGGGGAAATACAGTATACAAGGTCAAAACAGAGTTTGTACAAGTTTGTACAAAGACAGCTGCAGTGTTTGTGTTTTCTAACTCAGGTGTCTCAGCTGAAGAACTGCGGGGTGATTTTAAGAAATCCCCTGTCAATTGGTTATGAGCAAAAATTGTTTCTATAAAATAAAAATTAAAAAAACACAAAAAAAACCCCAGTTTCAACCGTAACGTGAAGTACACATTTTATTATTTTTTTCCTTTTAGTGAAAGGAAACAGCCGTCGCCGGTATGCTAGTGCGCACGCTCCACCCCCTCCTACGCCTCTTTCCCCCCCTTCTTTTTGCTTTGTAAATAAACAGAAATGTGACTTTTGCTTCATAAACAGTTTGACAAACAAGTGGTGCCTGCAGGGTGTATATTCATGGTATAACCGGCATAAACACAGCCTCACTTCGTGTGTGATTGTGCAGGAAATACAACTGTGCGCTCAGCTTCGAAAAAGGACCGCATCTATCCATTTATCCTCATACCTCACCTCTATGTATGTGCTCTCTTTGAGCGCAGGTGCGGCTCTTTGCTGTGACACACCTCTAATGTAGTCTAGACGCTCCGGCGCCAGGGGTCATCGGGTGACACACACACACACAAACAACAAGTAACACAACATGGACCATGAACTCTGCGTGACTCAACTATACCAAGACAGTTCACCTATTACGAGCCTTTAAAGTAAGCTTATTGCTAAATAGTCTTGATATTTAATCAACAGGTAAGGTAACACCTGATTCTGTTCACATGGACGGAGTTTTTTCAGTGCTAAATAGTCTGCACATCCCGGCTCTTATTATTTATTTTGCTGCGTTATTTTGCAAAATTATCTAATCTAAAAATAAACTACATAAATGAGTGCGATGCAATATTTTGCTCTTGGTGTTTTCAGTCCTTTATGTCCATCTTATGTGTCCTTTTTTTCTGTTATCAATCAACCAACCGATCATTCGATTAAAGGCCTGTCAACGGGCTTCGTAAAGGTTCTTTTAAGGTCACCAGAAAGCTACATAAAAGACTGCACCTGCACCTGCACCTGCACCAAAGTTCTTTTTTTTTTCTCTCTATCTCCGAACATTGTTGCATTTTAAAACCTTCTTCAGTGAGCTATAAATAGGTCACAAGTGAAACACTAAAGTGGCTAACCTTTCTGTGGAATTAAATAGATTTCTAAAAATGTGCCCATAGTGTCAGTACAGGATTGTGAACATCGCAACGCAAAGTTTTTGATTTCTCTCAAAACATATATTTCTTTTCATGTTGAACAGATAATATCTTTAATTTGAGTCAAAGTGATTTGCACTTGAACACGCCCACCAGAAATAGACCGGGACCCATTTTTATTCTGCATGGCTGCTGGAAACATCATGTCACATCTTTGATTAATTTCATCTGAAAATAAACGTAAGTAAAGCCAAGTGTGTTACAAAAGCTTTTATAATTTGTATTGCCAAAATCGCAGAAAATAACCCCATTTAAGCTGGGTCGACAGCCACCCCTAATTTTTGCATGATTGTAGCTGCTAGCTATAAGCTAGCTAGCTATCCTGCGCAACGTTAGAACTGGTTACCAGAAACCGACCATCACAGTCGGGAATACAAGTTAGTATACTGGTAAAACACGGCTTTTTGCCTAACTAGCTAGCGTTACCACGATACATCGGTGGTGGATAAAGCTAGCTAGCATAAGTTCATAGTTCATAACATTCATAGTATAACTCCGTGCTCCGCTTCGTTTGAATTTTTCTGGTGAGCTCGCGGTTTCTAGACACAAGCTTGTGTTTGTGCGCGCACGTTTGTCTCTCTTCATATAAATATGTGTTATGTGTGTGTACACCGAGCGCAAAAGATAATTATTAATGTGCATGATTTAGAGACAGAAATAACAAGCCAGCATATAAGATCAATGACATAAGACTAATTCCTTCAATTGACTTTCAGGCGCAGCTCGGAAAAATGTGCATTTTCTGAAGAAATTTTAATTTTAACAGCAAAAAATTGACCCTATGCCAAACTTAGTCGCTAATGGCTGGTCTGTAGACTGTTTGGTATGTCATGTTACGTATTTCTTGGTTTTTCTATGTAATGTGTTTTATAGAGAAGTAACATTATTCTTTTTTTCTGTATGCTTTCAGAACCACAGATCGCTCCATCCATTCCATGGCTGAAGCATACATTTTCATTTAATCTGAACAGGTATCATTTTGCATTTACACTGCACATCCTTTTTAAACATTTCATAATAATCTAGACTCTCCCTCATTATCCTCTCATTCACCTTGCTGATGTGTTGAGGACTTGATAAAAGAATACATGGTATGTCCATATCTGTTCTGTCTCTACATGAGATGCAGTCTCTTGATGTAAATTTGACAACTCTGCTATTAAATGCAGTGATTAATGTAGGACAGCAACGATTAATCAACTCATCAAGTTAATATCTTAGGGTTCTGTATTGTTTTCTTTTTTTTTCTTGGGCTTTGTGGAACATTTATGAAAATGTTCCACCATTGATTTAATTTAATGATTATGCAATTCACAATCTGATTAGTCAAATAATTGTTCTAATAGTCTGTGACCAAACAACTATCAAAATAGTAGTTTATTATGGTCAAAGATTTATCAGGTGTGCCAGACTTCAATTCTTCACTTGTACATTTTGTTCCATATTTTACCTCAAGATATCCCAGAAAGATGAAGCTGAGGAAGAGCTGCAGAGTACCACCATGGCACTCTTCGTCTTCAGGGACAACTCAAGCCTCCTACATCAGCCTCGAGACATCGGGATAATCATTGATGGTGTGGAAGTCCTGAATGAGTTGCCTTCTGTGGCAGCTGGAGTGGCAATGGTCTTTGGACTCTGTTATGCTCTTAATATGGAATATCCACGAGGATTCAGGTTCACCTTTGAGGCTCTTCAAAAGATTATGATGGAGCTTGACTTTAACAAGATGACCTCTAAGATTCGCAAACTTAATTGTGAACTTAACACTGCACAGTAGTGTGTTTGCATGCATGTGTGCATGTGTATGTGCACATGCATGTGCATGTGTGCTTGGTTATTTTGCTTGGTTGGCCTGCAGTGGTATTCTACATTCAAAATTTATAAGAACACCCATTTGAAAGGGAGATTTAAGTTGATTTCATTGATACATGTGTAGATTTTTTTTTTTTACATTGTACAGGCACAGTGCACATATAAACATTTTTGAGTACTTGCAAATTGGTTTAAAAAGAGTTTTTATAATGGTTTTATGCCAGTTCTTTTAGACAGGTTGCAGGTTTTATACTGGTTTTCAAAAGATTGCAGGTTTTATACTGGTTTTCAAAAGATTGCAGGTTTTATAAAACAAACATTTCTCTAATCATTTCTGCTGTAGCACTAAATCTGTATATTACTAATCCTCTCTATTGATTATAGTTAAAATGGTTTGGAACAATAAATAATTTTGAAATAATTGGTTGGCCAACTGTCTTGTTTTTTATAGGAAATGCAGAGCATTTTTGAACTGAAATGAAATGTAAAAAATATAGTTTGAATATATGTAAATCAATTACCTGGCTTCAACACAAACATATTAGTTCATGTTAATTTGGTTCGATGTGAATACATTAGGTTGGTTAAATTTCAATATATTAGCTTGGTTCAATAATTAAAATATGGTTCTATGTAAAAAAATCAATTTGGATCAATGCAAAATTTAAAGTTTCAGTCAAGTCTAGTAATATTGTTTATATCAACATAAAAGTATCAGGTCATATCAAGTGACTCAATTTGGATTCTATAAAGCCAAATATTTTGGATGTGACAACTGGACATCATTTTTTTTAATTTGAATAGGGTTATTTTTTTTACAGTGTAGTTTATTTCTCACAGTTTTTTAAAAATTCTCTTGCTTTATGGTTCTTAGCGCTGTTACCAGTCTTTGCATTTATCATCGTTTTTTCTCTTTTTTCTTTCATGTTACACAAACATGATTACATATTGCATATGAATCAAGGTTGCGCAGAGGTGGTTGCATTTCCCAGACAATCATGCAAAATATATACATTTCTTTTTTAAAAAATGACATGGTGCGACAGGACTGTAGCACAGTAATACAGCAACATCAGAGGCAAATTCCATTCAAGTTTTGCAAGCCTAGCTTTGAACTTTATTTAAATAAACGGCAGTGACTCGTTATGACAAGGATCATTCTTAATCTCACTCAAACCATGCTGAACGGCTCTAACCCAATTAGGAACATAGGGTTGTTGTTTTTTTTGTTTTTTTTAAAAAGAAAAGAAAAACATAACTGAACACAACAGTATGTCAGTGCAGTGACTAATCAGGCAGTACAGTTTCAGGAACCGTTTTAACTGAGGCAGGATGGCATTTTGGTTTTTAAATGGGCATTTAAAACCTGAAATAATCCTAAAGGCTTAGACAAAAAGGTGACATTTGTTTTCGAAATTGAGGTGATGGGCATCTTAGTCGCTGTCACTCCTCTCTCCTCTCTGGAGCAGCCTCTTTCCACTGGAGGGCACGGGAACCTCATGCTTCACTGAGACCTTTGACTTGCTTTTGCTGTCCTTGTCAAGCAGCTCCAAACCGTCATTGATCTTCTTCAACATCTCGTAACGCTCACGCCCACGAACAGGGAGGAGAAAAACCTCCTTGTCGTCCCCCTCAGCACTGGAGGTACATTTGGACTTCTTTGTGGATGTGGTGTCAGGAGGTGGTGCGCTCTTTCGTTTTTTCGCCTCTTTGGTGCCGCTCTCCTTCTTCTGTTTATTGTCCTCCTGTAGCTGTAACAAAGAGGGACGAAATAACAAAAAAGAGAAACATATTTGTCAAGTAATTTTACCCCCCCCCCCCCCCAAAAGTGGCATTTAACATGATGATATTCTACTGCCTTCTGGGGGAGGGAAGGAACAGCGGTTTTTCTTTTGAGTTTATATTCAAGTTTTCTCCTTCTTGCCCCCTCTGGTGTACAATTTCTTCCTTTTTCCTGTTTAAAAAGAGTTCACATATTTTGTCATTTGACTGTAAGCAGTGCAAGGAGGAGATGCTCGCTTTTTGCATGACAGTCTGCCACTTCAGTCTTCCCTTTCTTTATAAGGCTGGAAAATACTTCAGACCCCTCCTCAGGCAGTAAGGGGCCTGAGGTGGGGTCTGAACTGTGGGTGGTATGAGGAGAGAAGGGGGACAGGACTGGATAGTGGCTTAAAGTTAGGATTTGGTTTGATTAGGTGAGCCGGTTTTTGGTTGTGTCTGCTTATGATTTGAAACAGGTCTGAAATGAGAGAAAGAGGAGTTTGTTCCTGGGGAATTATAAGACAGTGGTGTCCCGTTTTCCTTCTCATTAATCATATGAGAAGAATGAAGGCGTTTTAAAGATTTTTGAGTTGAGGTTTGTCCTTCTGCAGCTATCAGTTTTCTAAAGAACTCGTCCTCCTCATACTGCAGACTGTTTAGGAAACTTGGCTCAGAGCTGCAGAAGTTCTTGACTGTCGTACATTTGTGGTTAGTCTGATGAAACTCATTTTCAGTGTACTGACTGAAAGTGAACAGCGGGTCCTGACTCCACGTCTGTGGTAAAGGGTTAGGGTGTTGAAAAAAGATCAGGGAACCAGCAATCGCCGGTTCCTTGAGATGCACTCTCCACCGTGGGACAGGATGGTGGTACCCCTGCCCCAGTTCAAAAAATTGCCCATCTTGGGTTTACTAATTAAACGGCGCATAACCACAGGGCAACAAAGACAGTTGGCATTACTTGTTCAACCAGCTATTCTTATAAACCAGTAAAAAGCGTTGGCACTAACAGCACAACTGAGTTACCTCAAAACTACAGGAAGACAATAGTCCTAATGCTTCACAAGTCTGGGCACCACATACGTACATTTCTCAAAATAAAAAAGGATAGATGAGGCTGAAAAACAGCACCAAAGACAATATGGTAAAAATTTTATTAATTACATACAGTATTTATAGTTTTTTTATTGCACTCTCAAGTTAGTTTCAAAACAAACAATAGTGCAATTAACTATACACAAATAGAAAGGTACCATGCAACATACAAACAAGCGTAATACAAAGAAAAAACGTGTAGTTTGATTTTTCTTCTTTCCTTTTCATACAGCTTGGAGCTGCCTGCAGCTGCAGTAGAAAAAGCAAAGACCTGCTTCTGAGCAGGATACAGGGCAGACTGCAATGACTTGTCAAGGCCTTCCATGGTGAGAAAAAAAAATGAAAATTAGGCTGGTTATATTGCATGGGGCAGTGTAGCAGACAGTACTGGACTATTATCTTTACAAAGCATCTACTGTCTTAAATACTACACTAAGAAGACGTGTACAGCAGGAAAATGTTAATACAAGTGGAAAGAGTTGCATATAAATTAGGGAATCTGTCCGCATTTGGTTAATTTCTTCTTGTAAAAGCTTATTAAAATACGCACATCTTTGGTCCGTGCTCAAACCCACGACTTGGTGAAACTTTGGCTTCAGAATAACCAGTGAACACAAAGGAGGAGCTACATAAGATTTACACATAAGAGCTGCTTTAGGGAGCATCTACAGCTCTGATCAGTTAAAGCAAACTTCAAATGAATATATGTATGGGTCTGAAATTAAGACATAAAAGGAGCGTTGAAACAAAATAATACTAAGACAGCATCTGTGGCCTGATTAGAAAAGTGTTTCTTTAAAGTAGGGGCACTGTTCGATGATCCACATTGCCGACTGGGGCTGAGATTTTTATATTTATATATGTATAACATAAAAGCACCTTTTTTTTCAGCAGACTACAGCTGCATTAGGATATTTGTCAACATAAGCAAAATTACACACGTAAACCGCGTACACACACACACACACACACACACACACACACACACACACACAGTAAGGTCTGAAGTGCAAAATTTGAATTACATTCCTTTGTATCTCTCCCTCTCTCTCTCTCTCTCTGTCAACACACACACACACACACACACACACGCTCAATGGAGTATAAAATAAAGACCGGGGCAGTTCTCTCACTGGAGTCTCTTAGAGTGGAGGCTGCCCTTGCTAGCAAGAAGTTCTGTGTGTTTCTCTTCTCTGAGTCTTTACTGAAGAAGTGTTTTATAACATTTTCCTTAACAACTGACATGTGTTTTTTGTGTAAAAGAGAGAGACACACACACACACACACACACACACACACACACACACACACACACACACTCACACTCAGCGGCTCAGAGATGAGGGAAAAACAACAGAAATCAGGATAGATTTTAATGTCAGGAGATGCCCTGTGATGCTGGGGCCATTGTGTAAGATTGGAATGTGTACCAGTGGCTGGTGGGTGGTCCTTGAAGGTCCCGGGAGGAGGCGGCGAGGAGGCAGCGGGTGGCTGGGCTTCGGCCTTGGCCCAGGAACGTCATTTATTCTGCGTGGTGCCGCGTGTGCCCTGTGCAGCTTCGATGTGTGCGGCTGACGCTCTGTGGTTCCTGTTCCTGTCATAAAAGGCCCTGTACAAGGGGATAAGAAATGCATCATTGGTTACCAAAATAAAACAGTGTCTTTCTGCCTGTGTCATTCTGTTTGGTTTCTTTGAGCGTTTGTTTCTTAAATACACAGCAAGTGTCACTCTCTCTCTCTCTCTCTCTCTGTCACACACACACACACACACACCAAAGCACACACACCAAAGCACACACACCAAAGCGCGCACACACACACACACACACACACACACACACCAAAGCGCACACACACACACACACACACACACACACACACACACACAGACACACACACAGACACAGACACTGTGAGGTTTGCAGTGCAAAATTTGAATTTTAGTGCATGGTGATTTGTCTCCCTCCAGTGGCCCACGGCAGGTATGATGAGGCTTAAATGATAGGTTATGGGGAAAAAGCCAGGAGAGGATGGGACAAAAGTGGAATAACTGAAAAAGTAAGAGGTGTAGAGGGCTGATGTTGGTGTCTAGGTGGGGGTTTTGGTGGGTGCCGGACGCTGTGGCGAAGAAGCCACGCCGATGGCTTCTTCGGTTCTGGAGATATGGCGAATCGGACCAAAAAGGATGGGACAAAAGGGTCCCAGTCGGAGAAAGGAAGGTGCAGAGGGCCTGGGTCCACCACCACTGTACTCAGCAGGCCCTGCCGGGTCGTTAGACACGCAGCATGGCAGGGATTGGTGACATAACATGTAGCAGTTTCCCTTCACAGAAGCCTCTGCAGCAGGTTGGTACAGGAGCAGGCACCAGAAGCAGGCCTGTGGAGCACTATGTCATCTGCTCGGCCTTGCTTCAGGATGCACTGTACAATTCGATAGCAAGACCTCATGGGTTACCACAAAAAAAACAGTGTCTTTCTGCCTCTGTCGTTCTCTTTGGTTTGTTTGAGCGCTTGTTTTTTTAAATACACAGCAAGTGTCTCTCTCTCTCTCTCTCTGTCTGTCTCTCTGTCACACACACACACACACACACACACACAGAAGCTGGTCAAGTGCTGTGCAACTGGGATTGCACCTGTCGTCCACAGGAGGGCGCCTAGCTGGGAAGTCCAGTACATTCCATATTAAAGTTGTTGCAAGTGCATTTTTTGTGTAAAAGACAGACACACACACACACACACACACACACACACACACACACAGTAAGGTCTGAAGTGCAAAATTTGAATTACATTCCTTTGTATCTCTCCCTCTCTCTCTCTCTCTCTCTCTCTCTCTCTGTCTCTCTCTCTCTCTGTCAACACACACACACACACACTCACACACACCAAAGCACACAGACAGAAGCTGGTCACAACTGCTGTGCAACTGGGATTGAACCAGGGGGGCTCCCTCTGCTGGCTCAATGCGGTACAAAGTGTCAGAAGCTGTTAGATATCTGCTTTTGACAATCAATTGCACCTGTCATCCACAGGAGGGCGCCTAGCTGGGAAGTCCAGTACATTCCATATTAAAGTTGTTGCAAGTGCATTTTTTGTGTAAAAGACAGACACACACACACACACACACACACACACACACACACACTGTAAGGTCTGAAGTGCAAAATTTGAATTACATTCCTTTGTATCTCTCCCTCTCTCTCTCTCTCTCTCTCTCTGTCAACACACACACACACACACACACACACACACACACACAGTAAGGTCTGAAGTGCAAAATTTGAATTACATTCCTTTGTATCTCTCCCTCTCTCTCTCTCTCTCTCTCTCTCTCTGTCTCTCTCTCTCTCTCTCTGTCAACACACACACACACGCACACACACACGCTCAATGGAGTATAAAATAAAGACCGGGGCAGTTCTCTCACTGGAGTCTCTTAGAGTGGAGGCTGCCCTTGCTAGCAAGAAGTTCTGTGTGTTTCTCTTCTCTGAGTCTTTACTGAAGAAGTGTTTTATAACATTTTCCTTAACAACTGACATGTGTTTTTTGTGTAAAAGAGAGAGAGACACACACACACACACACACACACACACACACACACACACACACACACACACACACACACTCAGCGGCTCAGAGATGAGGGAAAAACAACAGAAATCAGGATAGATTTTAATGTCAGGAGATGCCCTGTGATGCTGGGGCCATTGTGTAAGATTGGAATGTGTACCAGTGGCTGGTGGGTGGTCCTTGAAGGTCCCGGGAGGAGGCGGCGAGGAGGCAGCGGGTGGCTGGGCTTCGGCCTTGGCCCAGGAACGTCATTTATTCTGCGTGGCGCCGCGTGTGCCCTGTGCAGCTTCGATGTGTGCGGCTGACGCTCTGTGGTTCCTGTTCCTGTCATAAAAGGCCCTGTACAAGGGAAGAAGAAATGCATCATTGGTTACCAAAATAAAACAGTGTCTTTCTGCCTGTGTCATTCTGTTTGGTTTCTTTGAGCGTTTGTTTCTTAAATACACAGCAAGTGTCACTCTCTCTCTCTCTGTCACACACACACACACACACACACACCAAAGCACACACACCAAAGCACACACACACACACACACACACACACACACACACACACACACACTGTGTATCATCACTGATTTCTATAATCCACATAATCCAGATTCGATTTGGTGCAATTTTTACTCAGAAAGTGAGAGATCTTATAATTCTGATCATTTATCAGTACTGACACTAAACTTTATCAGAGATGTGACCATCACAGCACATGCCGTTGTGTCAAAGTAACTGAGAATAAAAAAATAAAAAAATAAAAACATAAAGGAGATTTTCCTGGCATGGATTTTATAGCAGATAACCTTAAAAATATTCTGCAATTATACCTAATTTGAAAAAGTTTACATTTCTTCAGTATTAAACAGCAGAAATTAAGCTTTATTATCCGACGTCATTTACAAAGGAAAGAAAAGACAGCGGCCGCCAGCGCTGTAAACAACGGTAGACTGATGGGTAATAAGCGAATGAGTAATGCAGAAAACACATGTTTGAGATGGGAAACTTTTCTTGAAGTTTCTCTCACAGTTCACGCACAGCTGTGGGTTTTATCGTGTTGGAAGCAAAACAGCAAAAGTAAGAAGGAATTAAGGATGATATTAGCCCCCACGCCGACTAAGCTAATTCTGATGCGTCGGTCCGCTCTGTTTACGTCTTCGTGTGGAATGCGTTTCCTGCTCTCATTTGCTGGTTGTTGTTGAAATAGTTTTGTGAGCTTTAACCTGAGATTCTGGCGTTTCTGGTAAAACACATTTATATTCATTCAATTCAGGATTTAATGAATCGATATCGCTTCATTCAAGCTACTCACCCGTCTCTATCCACCTCCACGTCCAGCTCGACCACGGACAGAGGTCCCGCCCCGACTATCTCTGATTGGTTTAGACCACGAAGGGGAATGACGTGTGTCTGTTGTTGAACACATGGACGTCTGTCGCTTGGCGAGCGATCGGGTGGTTTAGCGAGTGTCAGCCTCTTAAGTTTAAGACAAGCCCGGCTGCTTTTTAAGCGACGCGGCGCTAGCTACCCAGCTAGCTCAGTACACAGGAACTACTTCCGGTAGTTATACAAAATAAAAGCGTCCCCCATTATAATCCGCTATAATGCCATACTTCCGCTGCGCGCGCCGTTGATATATACCTTGGCTTTACATTAATTGTGAGAAAACAAAACAAACAAATAACTCACCGTTGAGTCGATTGTGAGGTAGTGTAAAGACGAATGAATCGGCTGGGTTATTGCACGCTGTCAACTGGTCTGTAGTGTAGGATTTGTCGATATCTGACAAGTATGCCAACCACAGGGACACAGCGGCCGCCTCCATTACTCCCGACATACCACTAGAGTGAGCCAGCACACCACAAATGAAGTTTTCTTGTTCTCCATTCATTTCAATGGGAAAAAACTTGCATTAAAATATTCATATTTAAAAAACTATAGAAGTAATAAACACCAAAAGTCATAGCAACTCATTCCAGCTCCAGCCGCACACAATGATATATCATATGTGAACCTTGTCTCAAAACTGTGGGGCGAGTTAAGGTCCAAAATAAACACCAAAAGTCATAGCAATTAGATGGAGTCATTGCTTTGGCAATGACTCCATCTAATGGTTAAATTTCTGAACTGCAGGCTCAGTAAGTAAGTAAGTAAGTAAGTAAGTAAACTTTATTTATTAAGCGCTTTTCACAGACAGACATTCACAAAGCAGCAGTGATGAGACGCAGGTCTTGCGTCCATGACTGCCCTCGCGAGTTAAAGACAGCTGCAGTGTTTGTGTTTTCTAACTCAGGTGTCTCAGCTGAAGAACTGCGGGGTGATTTTAAGAAATCCCCTGTCAATTGGTTATGAGCAAAAATTGTTTCTATAAAATAAAAATTAAAAAAACAAAAAAAACCCCAGTTTCAACCGTAACGTGAAGTACACATTTTATTATTTTTTTCCTTTTAGTGAAAGGAAACAGCCGTCGCCGGTATGCTAGTGCGCACGCTCCACCCCCTCCTACGCCTCTTCCCCCCCCTTCTTTTTGCTTTGTAAATAAACAGAAATGTGACTTTTGCTTCATAAACAGTTTGACAAACAAGTGGTGCCTGCAGGGTGTATATTCATGGTATAACCGGCATAAACACAGCCTCACTTCGTGTGTGATTGTGCAGGAAATACAACTGTGCGCTCAGCTTCGAAAAAGGACCGCATCTATCCATTTATCCTCATCTCACCTCTATGTATGTGCTCTCTTTGAGCGCAGGTGCGGCTCTTTGCTGTGACACATCTCTAATGTAGTCTAGACGCTCCGGCGCCAGGGGTCATCGGGTGACACACACACACACACACAAACAACAAGTAACACAACATGGACCATGAACTCTGCGTGACTCAACTATACCAAGACAGTTCACCTATTACGAGCCTTTAAAGTAAGCTTATTGCTAAATAGTCTTGATATTTAATCAACAGGTAAGGTAACACCTGATTCTGTTCACATGGACGGAGTTTTTTCAGTGCTAAATAGTCTGCACATCCCGGCTCTTATTATTTATTTTGCTGCGTTATTTTGCAAAATTATCTAATCTAAAAATAAACTACATAAATGAGTGCGATGCAATATTTTGCTCTTGGTGTTTTCAGTCCTTTATGTCCATCTTATGTGTCCTTTTTTTCTGTTATCAATCAACCAACCGATCATTCGATTAAAGGCCTGTCAACGGGCTTCGTAAAGGTTCTTTTAAGGTCACCAGAAAGCTACATAAAAGACTGCACCTGCACCTGCACCTGCACCAAAGTTCTTTTTTTTTTCTCTCTATCTCCGAACATTGTTGCATTTTAAAACCTTCTTCAGTGAGCTATAAATATGAGGCGCTCCAAACACACTCTCAGTTTTACTTCTGCCAAAAAATGACCACAATGCCGAGACAACTGGAGGTCCAGAACTCGATCCTCACTGGTGGGGACAGCTTTAACATGTGGCACGACTACATGAATCTGAGCCAAGTGTTCGAGAAACTGTGCAGCAACCGTGAGGTTGATAACCGAGACACCGAGCGTCCAAAGAAGGGACAAGCGCCCCCTTGGAGTAAGGTCCACACTTCCACTCGGGGGAAGAAATCCTCCAAAAACTCATCACAGTCCAGTCCGACCAGCAGCGCGTCGGACACCAGCAGCAGCGCCTCATCCTCGGACTACTGCCGCTTATGCAAGCAGAACGGGGAGACTCCGAGGGTGTACCTATCTCACAAGCTCAAATCAGACGACGGGATAGTTTTCTGCCCCGTCCTCCGGAACTACACTTGCCCGATCTGCGAAGCCACCGGTGACAGCGCTCACACACGCAAGTACTGCCCGCAGATGAAGTGCGAGGCTGCTGGGAGGATGCAGACGGTAGGCAAGTTCTGGTAGCTGCTGAAAACTGAAGCTGCGAGAAACTGTACATATTTACCGAACTGTTTGGGGTATGTGTTCGTGTTGGCAGAGACCGTTTCAGTTCCAAAGACTGTTTCAAGTTTGACTGTCAAACACTCCGCTGCAGTCTGCAGCAAGGAGCTCTCATCCAGCACATCTGTGGAGCCCCGAGCCGGGGTGAGCGCTCTCAAACCTCGGAAAAAATTAAACTCTTTAAAGTCCTCGAGTGTTTATTGTTGTTGTTATTGTTGTTGTTGTTGTTTAATATGATACAATTTCGGGGGTACTTCATAGGTCACAAGTGAAACACTAAAGTGGCTAACCTTTCTGTGGAATTAAATAGATTTCTAAAAATGTGCCCATAGTGTCAGTGCGCGAGTCTTTTAGTTAAAATGCAAATGCTATATTATCCCTCATGTCAGACAGATTATTCGACAAAAACGTCAGTATTTTGTCTTTTTTTTTTTTTTTTTTTTTTTTTTTGGTATTATAGAAAATTTTTAACTCACATGCAACTCTTCCACTTGAAGTTACAGATGTACCTGAACTCACCAGAGAACATGCGTCATAAAAAAATAATTAAATTAAATTAAAAGTAACACTTCAAGGCAAAAGTGAAACGATTATGTGAAGTGAGAAATTGAATTAAGGTTCAATAGTTTTAGTTTCAAAATAGAGGGGCTGGGGAAATACAGTATACAAGGTCAAAACAGAGTTTGTACAAGTTTGTACAAAGACAGCTGCAGTGTTTGTGTTTTCTAACTCAGGTGTCTCAGCTGAAGAACTGCGGGGTGATTTTAAGAAATCCCCTGTCAATTGGTTATGAGCAAAAATTGTTTCTATAAAATAAAAATTAAAAAAACACAAAAAAAACCCCAGTTTCAACCGTAACGTGAAGTACACATTTTATTATTTTTTTCCTTTTAGTGAAAGGAAACAGCCGTCGCCGGTATGCTAGTGCGCACGCTCCACCCCCTCCTACGCCTCTTTCCCCCCCTTCTTTTTGCTTTGTAAATAAACAGAAATGTGACTTTTGCTTCATAAACAGTTTGACAAACAAGTGGTGCCTGCAGGGTGTATATTCATGGTATAACCGGCATAAACACAGCCTCACTTCGTGTGTGATTGTGCAGGAAATACAACTGTGCGCTCAGCTTCGAAAAAGGACCGCATCTATCCATTTATCCTCATACCTCACCTCTATGTATGTGCTCTCTTTGAGCGCAGGTGCGGCTCTTTGCTGTGACACACCTCTAATGTAGTCTAGACGCTCCGGCGCCAGGGGTCATCGGGTGACACACACACACACAAACAACAAGTAACACAACATGGACCATGAACTCTGCGTGACTCAACTATACCAAGACAGTTCACCTATTACGAGCCTTTAAAGTAAGCTTATTGCTAAATAGTCTTGATATTTAATCAACAGGTAAGGTAACACCTGATTCTGTTCACATGGACGGAGTTTTTTCAGTGCTAAATAGTCTGCACATCCCGGCTCTTATTATTTATTTTGCTGCGTTATTTTGCAAAATTATCTAATCTAAAAATAAACTACATAAATGAGTGCGATGCAATATTTTGCTCTTGGTGTTTTCAGTCCTTTATGTCCATCTTATGTGTCCTTTTTTTCTGTTATCAATCAACCAACCGATCATTCGATTAAAGGCCTGTCAACGGGCTTCGTAAAGGTTCTTTTAAGGTCACCAGAAAGCTACATAAAAGACTGCACCTGCACCTGCACCTGCACCAAAGTTCTTTTTTTTTTCTCTCTATCTCCGAACATTGTTGCATTTTAAAACCTTCTTCAGTGAGCTATAAATAGGTCACAAGTGAAACACTAAAGTGGCTAACCTTTCTGTGGAATTAAATAGATTTCTAAAAATGTGCCCATAGTGTCAGTACAGGATTGTGAACATCGCAACGCAAAGTTTTTGATTTCTCTCAAAACATATATTTCTTTTCATGTTGAACAGATAATATCTTTAATTTGAGTCAAAGTGATTTGCACTTGAACACGCCCACCAGAAATAGACCGGGACCCATTTTTATTCTGCATGGCTGCTGGAAACATCATGTCACATCTTTGATTAATTTCATCTGAAAATAAACGTAAGTAAAGCCAAGTGTGTTACAAAAGCTTTTATAATTTGTATTGCCAAAATCGCAGAAAATAACCCCATTTAAGCTGGGTCGACAGCCACCCCTAATTTTTGCATGATTGTAGCTGCTAGCTATAAGCTAGCTAGCTATCCTGCGCAACGTTAGAACTGGTTACCAGAAACCGACCATCACAGTCGGGAATACAAGTTAGTATACTGGTAAAACACGGCTTTTTGCCTAACTAGCTAGCGTTACCACGATACATCGGTGGTGGATAAAGCTAGCTAGCATAAGTTCATAGTTCATAACATTCATAGTATAACTCCGTGCTCCGCTTCGTTTGAATTTTTCTGGTGAGCTCGCGGTTTCTAGACACAAGCTTGTGTTTGTGCGCGCACGTTTGTCTCTCTTCATATAAATATGTGTTATGTGTGTGTACACCGAGCGCAAAAGATAATTATTAATGTGCATGATTTAGAGACAGAAATAACAAGCCAGCATATAAGATCAATGACATAAGACTAATTCCTTCAATTGACTTTCAGGCGCAGCTCGGAAAAATGTGCATTTTCTGAAGAAATTTTAATTTTAACAGCAAAAAATTGACCCTATGCCAAACTTAGTCGCTAATGGCTGGTCTGTAGACTGTTTGGTATGTCATGTTACGTATTTCTTGGTTTTTCTATGTAATGTGTTTTATAGAGAAGTAACATTATTCTTTTTTTCTGTATGCTTTCAGAACCACAGATCGCTCCATCCATTCCATGGCTGAAGCATACATTTTCATTTAATCTGAACAGGTATCATTTTGCATTTACACTGCACATCCTTTTTAAACATTTCATAATAATCTAGACTCTCCCTCATTATCCTCTCATTCACCTTGCTGATGTGTTGAGGACTTGATAAAAGAATACATGGTATGTCCATATCTGTTCTGTCTCTACATGAGATGCAGTCTCTTGATGTAAATTTGACAACTCTGCTATTAAATGCAGTGATTAATGTAGGACAGCAACGATTAATCAACTCATCAAGTTAATATCTTAGGGTTCTGTATTGTTTTCTTTTTTTTTCTTGGGCTTTGTGGAACATTTATGAAAATGTTCCACCATTGATTTAATTTAATGATTATGCAATTCACAATCTGATTAGTCAAATAATTGTTCTAATAGTCTGTGACCAAACAACTATCAAAATAGTAGTTTATTATGGTCAAAGATTTATCAGGTGTGCCAGACTTCAATTCTTCACTTGTACATTTTGTTCCATATTTTACCTCAAGATATCCCAGAAAGATGAAGCTGAGGAAGAGCTGCAGAGTACCACCATGGCACTCTTCGTCTTCAGGGACAACTCAAGCCTCCTACATCAGCCTCGAGACATCGGGATAATCATTGATGGTGTGGAAGTCCTGAATGAGTTGCCTTCTGTGGCAGCTGGAGTGGCAATGGTCTTTGGACTCTGTTATGCTCTTAATATGGAATATCCACGAGGATTCAGGTTCACCTTTGAGGCTCTTCAAAAGATTATGATGGAGCTTGACTTTAACAAGATGACCTCTAAGATTCGCAAACTTAATTGTGAACTTAACACTGCACAGTAGTGTGTTTGCATGCATGTGTGCATGTGTATGTGCACATGCATGTGCATGTGTGCTTGGTTATTTTGCTTGGTTGGCCTGCAGTGGTATTCTACATTCAAAATTTATAAGAACACCCATTTGAAAGGGAGATTTAAGTTGATTTCATTGATACATGTGTAGATTTTTTTTTTTTACATTGTACAGGCACAGTGCACATATAAACATTTTTGAGTACTTGCAAATTGGTTTAAAAAGAGTTTTTATAATGGTTTTATGCCAGTTCTTTTAGACAGGTTGCAGGTTTTATACTGGTTTTCAAAAGATTGCAGGTTTTATACTGGTTTTCAAAAGATTGCAGGTTTTATAAAACAAACATTTCTCTAATCATTTCTGCTGTAGCACTAAATCTGTATATTACTAATCCTCTCTATTGATTATAGTTAAAATGGTTTGGAACAATAAATAATTTTGAAATAATTGGTTGGCCAACTGTCTTGTTTTTTATAGGAAATGCAGAGCATTTTTGAACTGAAATGAAATGTAAAAAATATAGTTTGAATATATGTAAATCAATTACCTGGCTTCAACACAAACATATTAGTTCATGTTAATTTGGTTCGATGTGAATACATTAGGTTGGTTAAATTTCAATATATTAGCTTGGTTCAATAATTAAAATATGGTTCTATGTAAAAAAATCAATTTGGATCAATGCAAAATTTAAAGTTTCAGTCAAGTCTAGTAATATTGTTTATATCAACATAAAAGTATCAGGTCATATCAAGTGACTCAATTTGGATTCTATAAAGCCAAATATTTTGGATGTGACAACTGGACATCATTTTTTTTAATTTGAATAGGGTTATTTTTTTTACAGTGTAGTTTATTTCTCACAGTTTTTTAAAAATTCTCTTGCTTTATGGTTCTTAGCGCTGTTACCAGTCTTTGCATTTATCATCGTTTTTTCTCTTTTTTCTTTCATGTTACACAAACATGATTACATATTGCATATGAATCAAGGTTGCGCAGAGGTGGTTGCATTTCCCAGACAATCATGCAAAATATATACATTTCTTTTTTAAAAAATGACATGGTGCGACAGGACTGTAGCACAGTAATACAGCAACATCAGAGGCAAATTCCATTCAAGTTTTGCAAGCCTAGCTTTGAACTTTATTTAAATAAACGGCAGTGACTCGTTATGACAAGGATCATTCTTAATCTCACTCAAACCATGCTGAACGGCTCTAACCCAATTAGGAACATAGGGTTGTTGTTTTTTTTGTTTTTTTTAAAAAGAAAAGAAAAACATAACTGAACACAACAGTATGTCAGTGCAGTGACTAATCAGGCAGTACAGTTTCAGGAACCGTTTTAACTGAGGCAGGATGGCATTTTGGTTTTTAAATGGGCATTTAAAACCTGAAATAATCCTAAAGGCTTAGACAAAAAGGTGACATTTGTTTTCGAAATTGAGGTGATGGGCATCTTAGTCGCTGTCACTCCTCTCTCCTCTCTGGAGCAGCCTCTTTCCACTGGAGGGCACGGGAACCTCATGCTTCACTGAGACCTTTGACTTGCTTTTGCTGTCCTTGTCAAGCAGCTCCAAACCGTCATTGATCTTCTTCAACATCTCGTAACGCTCACGCCCACGAACAGGGAGGAGAAAAACCTCCTTGTCGTCCCCCTCAGCACTGGAGGTACATTTGGACTTCTTTGTGGATGTGGTGTCAGGAGGTGGTGCGCTCTTTCGTTTTTTCGCCTCTTTGGTGCCGCTCTCCTTCTTCTGTTTATTGTCCTCCTGTAGCTGTAACAAAGAGGGACGAAATAACAAAAAAGAGAAACATATTTGTCAAGTAATTTTACCCCCCCCCCCCCCCAAAAGTGGCATTTAACATGATGATATTCTACTGCCTTCTGGGGGAGGGAAGGAACAGCGGTTTTTCTTTTGAGTTTATATTCAAGTTTTCTCCTTCTTGCCCCCTCTGGTGTACAATTTCTTCCTTTTTCCTGTTTAAAAAGAGTTCACATATTTTGTCATTTGACTGTAAGCAGTGCAAGGAGGAGATGCTCGCTTTTTGCATGACAGTCTGCCACTTCAGTCTTCCCTTTCTTTATAAGGCTGGAAAATACTTCAGACCCCTCCTCAGGCAGTAAGGGGCCTGAGGTGGGGTCTGAACTGTGGGTGGTATGAGGAGAGAAGGGGGACAGGACTGGATAGTGGCTTAAAGTTAGGATTTGGTTTGATTAGGTGAGCCGGTTTTTGGTTGTGTCTGCTTATGATTTGAAACAGGTCTGAAATGAGAGAAAGAGGAGTTTGTTCCTGGGGAATTATAAGACAGTGGTGTCCCGTTTTCCTTCTCATTAATCATATGAGAAGAATGAAGGCGTTTTAAAGATTTTTGAGTTGAGGTTTGTCCTTCTGCAGCTATCAGTTTTCTAAAGAACTCGTCCTCCTCATACTGCAGACTGTTTAGGAAACTTGGCTCAGAGCTGCAGAAGTTCTTGACTGTCGTACATTTGTGGTTAGTCTGATGAAACTCATTTTCAGTGTACTGACTGAAAGTGAACAGCGGGTCCTGACTCCACGTCTGTGGTAAAGGGTTAGGGTGTTGAAAAAAGATCAGGGAACCAGCAATCGCCGGTTCCTTGAGATGCACTCTCCACCGTGGGACAGGATGGTGGTACCCCTGCCCCAGTTCAAAAAATTGCCCATCTTGGGTTTACTAATTAAACGGCGCATAACCACAGGGCAACAAAGACAGTTGGCATTACTTGTTCAACCAGCTATTCTTATAAACCAGTAAAAAGCGTTGGCACTAACAGCACAACTGAGTTACCTCAAAACTACAGGAAGACAATAGTCCTAATGCTTCACAAGTCTGGGCACCACATACGTACATTTCTCAAAATAAAAAAGGATAGATGAGGCTGAAAAACAGCACCAAAGACAATATGGTAAAAATTTTATTAATTACATACAGTATTTATAGTTTTTTTATTGCACTCTCAAGTTAGTTTCAAAACAAACAATAGTGCAATTAACTATACACAAATAGAAAGGTACCATGCAACATACAAACAAGCGTAATACAAAGAAAAAACGTGTAGTTTGATTTTTCTTCTTTCCTTTTCATACAGCTTGGAGCTGCCTGCAGCTGCAGTAGAAAAAGCAAAGACCTGCTTCTGAGCAGGATACAGGGCAGACTGCAATGACTTGTCAAGGCCTTCCATGGTGAGAAAAAAAAATGAAAATTAGGCTGGTTATATTGCATGGGGCAGTGTAGCAGACAGTACTGGACTATTATCTTTACAAAGCATCTACTGTCTTAAATACTACACTAAGAAGACGTGTACAGCAGGAAAATGTTAATACAAGTGGAAAGAGTTGCATATAAATTAGGGAATCTGTCCGCATTTGGTTAATTTCTTCTTGTAAAAGCTTATTAAAATACGCACATCTTTGGTCCGTGCTCAAACCCACGACTTGGTGAAACTTTGGCTTCAGAATAACCAGTGAACACAAAGGAGGAGCTACATAAGATTTACACATAAGAGCTGCTTTAGGGAGCATCTACAGCTCTGATCAGTTAAAGCAAACTTCAAATGAATATATGTATGGGTCTGAAATTAAGACATAAAAGGAGCGTTGAAACAAAATAATACTAAGACAGCATCTGTGGCCTGATTAGAAAAGTGTTTCTTTAAAGTAGGGGCACTGTTCGATGATCCACATTGCCGACTGGGGCTGAGATTTTTATATTTATATATGTATAACATAAAAGCACCTTTTTTTTCAGCAGACTACAGCTGCATTAGGATATTTGTCAACATAAGCAAAATTACACACGTAAACCGCGTACACACACACACACACACACACACACACACACACACACACACAGTAAGGTCTGAAGTGCAAAATTTGAATTACATTCCTTTGTATCTCTCCCTCTCTCTCTCTCTCTCTGTCAACACACACACACACACACACACACACACGCACACACACACGCTCAATGGAGTATAAAATAAAGACCGGGGCAGTTCTCTCACTGGAGTCTCTTAGAGTGGAGGCTGCCCTTGCTAGCAAGAAGTTCTGTGTGTTTCTCTTCTCTGAGTCTTTACTGAAGAAGTGTTTTATAACATTTTCCTTAACAACTGACATGTGTTTTTTGTGTAAAAGAGAGAGACACACACACACACACACACACACACACACACACACACACACACACACACACTCACACTCAGCGGCTCAGAGATGAGGGAAAAACAACAGAAATCAGGATAGATTTTAATGTCAGGAGATGCCCTGTGATGCTGGGGCCATTGTGTAAGATTGGAATGTGTACCAGTGGCTGGTGGGTGGTCCTTGAAGGTCCCGGGAGGAGGCGGCGAGGAGGCAGCGGGTGGCTGGGCTTCGGCCTTGGCCCAGGAACGTCATTTATTCTGCGTGGTGCCGCGTGTGCCCTGTGCAGCTTCGATGTGTGCGGCTGACGCTCTGTGGTTCCTGTTCCTGTCATAAAAGGCCCTGTACAAGGGGATAAGAAATGCATCATTGGTTACCAAAATAAAACAGTGTCTTTCTGCCTGTGTCATTCTGTTTGGTTTCTTTGAGCGTTTGTTTCTTAAATACACAGCAAGTGTCACTCTCTCTCTCTCTCTCTCTCTGTCACACACACACACACACACACCAAAGCACACACACCAAAGCACACACACCAAAGCGCGCACACACACACACACACACACACACACACACCAAAGCGCACACACACACACACACACACACACACACACACACACACAGACACACACACAGACACAGACACTGTGAGGTTTGCAGTGCAAAATTTGAATTTTAGTGCATGGTGATTTGTCTCCCTCCAGTGGCCCACGGCAGGTATGATGAGGCTTAAATGATAGGTTATGGGGAAAAAGCCAGGAGAGGATGGGACAAAAGTGGAATAACTGAAAAAGTAAGAGGTGTAGAGGGCTGATGTTGGTGTCTAGGTGGGGGTTTTGGTGGGTGCCGGACGCTGTGGCGAAGAAGCCACGCCGATGGCTTCTTCGGTTCTGGAGATATGGCGAATCGGACCAAAAAGGATGGGACAAAAGGGTCCCAGTCGGAGAAAGGAAGGTGCAGAGGGCCTGGGTCCACCACCACTGTACTCAGCAGGCCCTGCCGGGTCGTTAGACACGCAGCATGGCAGGGATTGGTGACATAACATGTAGCAGTTTCCCTTCACAGAAGCCTCTGCAGCAGGTTGGTACAGGAGCAGGCACCAGAAGCAGGCCTGTGGAGCACTATGTCATCTGCTCGGCCTTGCTTCAGGATGCACTGTACAATTCGATAGCAAGACCTCATGGGTTACCACAAAAAAAACAGTGTCTTTCTGCCTCTGTCGTTCTCTTTGGTTTGTTTGAGCGCTTGTTTTTTAAATACACAGCAAGTGTCTCTCTCTCTCTCTCTCTGTCTGTCTCTCTGTCACACACACACACACACACACACACACAGAAGCTGGTCAAGTGCTGTGCAACTGGGATTGCACCTGTCGTCCACAGGAGGGCGCCTAGCTGGGAAGTCCAGTACATTCCATATTAAAGTTGTTGCAAGTGCATTTTTTGTGTAAAAGACAGACACACACACACACACACACACACACACACACACACACACACACACAGTAAGGTCTGAAGTGCAAAATTTGAATTACATTCCTTTGTATCTCTCCCTCTCTCTCTCTCTCTCTCTCTCTCTGTCAACACACACACACACACACACACACACACACACACACAGTAAGGTCTGAAGTGCAAAATTTGAATTACATTCCTTTGTATCTCTCCCTCTCTCTCTCTCTCTCTCTGTCAACACACACACACACACACACACACAGTAAGGTCTGAAGTGCAAAATTTGAATTACATTCCTTTGTATCTCTCCCTCTCTCTCTCTCTCTCTCTCTCTCTCTCTCTGTCTCTCTCTCTCTCTGTCAACACACACACACACACACACACTCACACACACCAAAGCACACAGACAGAAGCTGGTCACAACTGCTGTGCAACTGGGATTGAACCAGGGGGGCTCCCTCTGCTGGCTCAATGCGGTACAAAGTGTCAGAAGCTGTTAGATATCTGCTTTTGACAATCAATTGCACCTGTCATCCACAGGAGGGCGCCTAGCTGGGAAGTCCAGTACATTCCATATTAAAGTTGTTGCAAGTGCATTTTTTGTGTAAAAGACAGACACACACACACACACACACACACACACACACACACACACACTGTAAGGTCTGAAGTGCAAAATTTGAATTACATTCCTTTGTATCTCTCCCTCTCTCTCTCTCTCTCTCTCTGTCAACACACACACACACACACACACACACACACACACACACACACACACACTGTAAGGTCTGAAGTGCAAAATTTGAATTACATTCCTTTGTATCTCTCCCTCTCTCTCTCTCTCTGTCTCTCTCTCTCTCTCTCTGTCAACACACACACACACACACACACACACACACGCTCAATGGAGTATAAAATAAAGACCGGGGCAGTTCTCTCACTGGAGTCTCTTAGAGTGGAGGCTGCCCTTGCTAGCAAGAAGTTCTGTGTGTTTCTCTTCTCTGAGTCTTTACTGAAGAAGTGTTTTATAACATTTTCCTTAACAACTGACATGTGTTTTTTGTGTAAAAGAGAGAGAGACACACACACACACACACACACACACACACTCACACTCACACTCAGCGGCTCAGAGATGAGGGAAAAACAACAGAAATCAGGATAGATTTTAATGTCAGGAGATGCCCTGTGATGCTGGGGCCATTGTGTAAGATTGGAATGTGTACCAGTGGCTGGTGGGTGGTCCTTGAAGGTCCCGGGAGGAGGCGGCGAGGAGGCAGCGGGTGGCTGGGCTTCGGCCTTGGCCCAGGAACGTCATTTATTCTGCGTGGCGCCGCGTGTGCCCTGTGCAGCTTCGATGTGTGCGGCTGACGCTCTGTGGTTCCTGTTCCTGTCATAAAAGGCCCTGTACAAGGGGATAAGAAATGCATCATTGGTTACCAAAATAAAACAGTGTCTTTCTGCCTGTGTCATTCTGTTTGGTTTCTTTGAGCGTTTGTTTCTTAAATACACAGCAAGTGTCACTCTTTCTCTCTCTCTCTCTCTGTCACACACACACACACACACACACCAAAGCACACACACCAAAGCGCGCACACACACACACACACACACACACACACACCAAAGCGCACACACACACACACACACACACACACACACACACAGACACACACACAGACACAGACACTGTGAGGTTTGCAGTGCAAAATTTGAATTTTAGTGCATGGTGATTTGTCTCCCTCCAGTGGCCCACGGCAGGTATGATGAGGCTTAAATGATAGGTTATGGGGAAAAAGCCAGGAGAGGATGGGACAAAAGTGGAATAACTGAAAAAGTAAGAGGTGTAGAGGGCTGATGTTGGTGTCTAGGTGGGGGTTTTGGTGGGTGCCGGACGCTGTGGCGAAGAAGCCACGCCGATGGCTTCTTCGGTTCTGGAGATATGGCGAATCGGACCAAAAAGGATGGGACAAAAGGGTCCCAGTCGGAGAAAGGAAGGTGCAGAGGGCCTGGGTCCACCACCACTGTACTCAGCAGGCCCTGCCGGGTCGTTAGACACGCAGCATGGCAGGGATTGGTGACATAACATGTAGCAGTTTCCCTTCACAGAAGCCTCTGCAGCAGGTTGGTACAGGAGCAGGCACCAGAAGCAGGCCTGTGGAGCACTATGTCATCTGCTCGGCCTTGCTTCAGGATGCACTGTACAATTCGATAGCAAGACCTCATGGGTTACCACAAAAAAAACAGTGTCTTTCTGCCTCTGTCGTTCTCTTTGGTTTGTTTGAGCGCTTGTTTTTTAAATACACAGCAAGTGTCTCTCTCTCTCTCTCTCTGTCTGTCTCTCTGTCACACACACACACACACACACACACACAGAAGCTGGTCAAGTGCTGTGCAACTGGGATTGCACCTGTCGTCCACAGGAGGGCGCCTAGCTGGGAAGTCCAGTACATTCCATATTAAAGTTGTTGCAAGTGCATTTTTTGTGTAAAAGACAGACACACACACACACACACACACACACACACACAGTAAGGTCTGAAGTGCAAAATTTGAATTACATTCCTTTGTATCTCTCCCTCTCTCTCTCTCTCTCTCTCTCTCTCTCTGTCTCTCTCTCTCTCTGTCAACACACACACACACACACACTCACACACACCAAAGCACACAGACAGAAGCTGGTCACAACTGCTGTGCAACTGGGATTGAACCAGGGGGGCTCCCTCTGCTGGCTCAATGCGGTACAAAGTGTCAGAAGCTGTTAGATATCTGCTTTTGACAATCAATTGCACCTGTCATCCACAGGAGGGCGCCTAGCTGGGAAGTCCAGTACATTCCATATTAAAGTTGTTGCAAGTGCATTTTTTGTGTAAAAGACAGACACACACACACACACACACACACACACACACACACACACACTGTAAGGTCTGAAGTGCAAAATTTGAATTACATTCCTTTGTATCTCTCCCTCTCTCTCTCTCTCTCTCTCTCTGTCAACACACACACACACACACACACACACACACACTGTAAGGTCTGAAGTGCAAAATTTGAATTACATTCCTTTGTATCTCTCCCTCTCTCTCTCTCTCTCTGTCTCTCTCTCTCTCTCTCTGTCAACACACACACACACACACACACGCTCAATGGAGTATAAAATAAAGACCGGGGCAGTTCTCTCACTGGAGTCTCTTAGAGTGGAGGCTGCCCTTGCTAGCAAGAAGTTCTGTGTGTTTCTCTTCTCTGAGTCTTTACTGAAGAAGTGTTTTATAACATTTTCCTTAACAACTGACATGTGTTTTTTGTGTAAAAGAGAGAGACACACACACACACACACACACACACACACACACACACACACACACTCACACTCAGCGGCTCAGAGATGAGGGAAAAACAACAGAAATCAGGATAGATTTTAATGTCAGGAGATGCCCTGTGATGCTGGGGCCATTGTGTAAGATTGGAATGTGTACCAGTGGCTGGTGGGTGGTCCTTGAAGGTCCCAGGAGGAGGCGGCGAGGAGGCAGCGGGTGGCTGGGCTTGAGCTGTGGATCAGGGACGTCATTAATTCTGCCTGGTGCTGCGTGTGCCCTGTGCAGCTTGGATGTCTGCCGCTGACGCTCTGTGGTTCCTGTTCTGCTGATCTCCTGGTCCACACACGGCTTCAGGGTGCACTGTACAAGGGAAGAAGAAATGCATCATTGGTTACCAAAATAAAACAGTGTCTTTCTGCCTGTGTCATTCTGTTTGGTTTCTTTGAGCGTTTGTTTCTTAAATACACAGCAAGTGTCACTCTCTCTCTCTCTCTCTCTCTGTCACACACACACACAAACACACACACACACACACACACACCAAAGCACACACACCAAAGCGCGCGCACACACACACACACACACACACACACACACACACACACACAGACACTGTGAGGTCTGCAGTTCAAAATTTGAATCTCAGAGCTTGGTGTTTTTGTCTCCCTCCAGTGGACAAATGCAGGTATGATTAGGGTTGGTTAGGTTAAGGGGATTTAGCCAGAGCTTGACGGAATAAAATGGAATAACTGGGAAAGTAAGTGTCGTAGAGGGATGAAAGTGGTGTCTACGTGGGGTGTTTCTGCCGCTCCGCACGCGCTGGTGAAGACCCCATGTCGATAGCACCAACGGTTCTGGACTTGGTGTAAATGGGTCCAAATTTGACGGAATAAAAAGGTCAAAGTGGCAGATAGGAGTGTCCGATCGGGCCGATTCCACCACCACTGTACTCAGCAGGCCCTGCCGGGTCGTTAGACACGCAGCATGGCAGGGATCGGTGACATAACATGTAGCAGTTTCCCTTCACAGAAGCGTCTGCAGCAGGTGGGTGGAGGAGGAGGCAGCAGAACCAGGCCTTTGGAGCACTGTGTCATCTCCTGGTCCTGATGCTTTGAATCTCCCTCTCTGTCTGTCTGTCTGTCTGTCTGTCTGTCACACACACACACACACACACACAGAAGCTGGTCAAGTGCTGTGCAACTGGGATTGCACCTGTCGTCCACAGGAGGGCGCCTAGCTGGGAAGTCCAGTACATTCCATATTAAAGTTGTTGCAAGTGCATTTTTTGTGTAAAAGACAGACACACACACACACACACACACACACACACACACACACACACACACACAGTAAGGTCTGAAGTGCAAAATTTGAATTACATTCCTTTGTATCTCTCCCTCTCTCTCTCTCTCTCTCTCTCTCTCTGTCAACACACACACACACACACACACACACACACACACACACACACACACACACACACACACACACAGTAAGGTCTGAAGTGCAAAATTTGAATTACATTCCTTTGTATCTCTCCCTCTCTCTCTCTCTCTCTCTCTCTCTCTCTCTCTCTCTGTCAAAACACACACACACACACACACACACACACACACACACACACACAGAGTAAGGTCTGAAGTGCAAAATTTGAATTACATTCCTTTGTATCTCTCCCTCTCTCTCTCTCTCTCTCTCTCTCTCTGTCAACACACACACACACACACACACACACACACACACAGAGTAAGGTCTGAAGTGCAAAATTTGAATTACATTCCTTTGTATCTCTCCCTCTCTCTCTCTCTCTCTCTCTCTCTCTCTCTCTCTCTGTCAACACACACACACACACACTCACACACACCAAAGCACACAGACAGAAGCTGGTCACAACTGCTGTGCAACTGGGATTGAACCAGGGGGGCTCCCTCTGCTGGCTCAATGCGGTACAAAGTGTCAGAAGCTGTTAGATATCTGCTTTTGACAATCAATTGCACCTGTCATCCACAGGAGGGCGCCTAGCTGGGAAGTCCAGTACATTCCATATTAAAGTTGTTGCAAGTGCATTTTTTGTGTAAAAGACAGACACACACACACACACACACACACACACACACACACACACACACTGTAAGGTCTGAAGTGCAAAATTTGAATTACATTCCTTTGTATCTCTCCCTCTCTCTCTCTCTCTCTCTCTCTGTCAACACACACACACACACACACACACACACACACACACACACACACACACACACACACTGTAAGGTGTGAAGTGCAAAATTTGAATTACATTCCTTTGTATCTCTCCCTCTCTCTCTCTCTCTCTCTCTGTCTCTCTCTCTCTCTCTCTGTCAACACACACACACACACACACACACACACACACACACGCACACACACACGCTCAATGGAGTATAAAATAAAGACCGGGGCAGTTCTCTCACTGGAGTCTCTTAGAGTGGAGGCTGCCCTTGCTAGCAAGAAGTTCTGTGTGTTTCTCTTCTCTGAGTCTTTACTGAAGAAGTGTTTTATAACATTTTCCTTAACAACTGACATGTGTTTTTTGTGTAAAAGAGAGAGACACACACACACACACACACACACACACACACACACACACACACTCACACTCAGCGGCTCAGAGATGAGGGAAAAACAACAGAAATCAGGATAGATTTTAATGTCAGGAGATGCCCTGTGATGCTGGGGCCATTGTGTAAGATTGGAATGTGTACCAGTGGCTGGTGGGTGGTCCTTGAAGGTCCCGGGAGGAGGCGGCGAGGAGGCAGCGGGTGGCTGGGCTTCGGCCTTGGCCCAGGAACGTCATTTATTCTGCGTGGTGCCGCGTGTGCCCTGTGCAGCTTCGATGTGTGCGGCTGACGCTCTGTGGTTCCTGTTCCTGTCATAAAAGGCCCTGTACAAGGGGATAAGAAATGCATCATTGGTTACCAAAATAAAACAGTGTCTTTCTGCCTGTGTCATTCTGTTTGGTTTCTTTGAGCGTTTGTTTCTTAAATACACAGCAAGTGTCACTCTCTCTCTCTCTCTCTCTGTCACACACACACACACCAAAGCACACACACCAAAGCGCGCACACACACACACACACACACCAAAGCGCGCGCACACACACACACACACACACACACACACACACACAGACACAGACACTGTGAGGTTTG
This sequence comes from Aulonocara sp. 'chitande type north' Nkhata Bay, assembly GCF_057382095.1. Taxonomy (NCBI): domain Eukaryota; kingdom Metazoa; phylum Chordata; class Actinopteri; order Cichliformes; family Cichlidae; genus Aulonocara; species Aulonocara sp. 'chitande type north' Nkhata Bay. The sequence goes on along the minus strand of NW_028234354.1, from coordinate 306,334 downwards.
CAGTGCAAAATTTGAATTTTAGTGCATGGTGATTTGTCTCCCTCCAGTGGCCCACGGCAGGTATGATGAGGCTTAAATGATAGGTTATGGGGAAAAAGCCAGGAGAGGATGGGACAAAAGTGGAATAACTGAAAAAGTAAGAGGTGTAGAGGGCTGATGTTGGTGTCTAGGTGGGGGTTTTGGTGGGTGCCGGACGCTGTGGCGAAGAGGCCACGCCGATGGCTTCTTCGGTTCTGGAGATATGGCGAATCGGACCAAAAAGGATGGGACAAAACGGTCCCAGTCGGAGAAAGGAAGGTGCAGAGGGCCTGGGTCCACCACCACTGTACTCAGCAGGCCCTGCCGGGTCGTTAGACACGCAGCATGGCAGGGATCGGTGACATAACATGTAGCAGTTTCCCTTCACAGAAGCGTCTGCAGCAGGTGGGTGGAGGAGGAGGCAGCAGAACCAGGCCTTTGGAGCACTGTGTCATCTCCTGGTCCTGATGCTTTGAATCTCCCTCTCTGTCTGTCTGTCTGTCTGTCTGTCTGTCACACACACACACACACACACACACACACACACAGAAGCTGGTCAAGTGCTGTGCAACTGGGATTGCACCTGTCGTCCACAGGAGGGCGCCTAGCTGGGAAGTCCAGTACATTCCATATTAAAGTTGTTGCAAGTGCATTTTTTGTGTAAAAGACAGACACACACACACACACACACACACACACACACACACACACACAGTAAGGTCTGAAGTGCAAAATTTGAATTACATTCCTTTGTATCTCTCCCTCTCTCTCTCTCTCTCTCTCTCTCTCTCTCTGTCTCTCTCTCTCTCTCTCTGTCAACACACACACACACACACACACTCACACACACCAAAGCACACAGACAGAAGCTGGTCACAACTGCTGTGCAACTGGGATTGAACCAGGGGGGCTCCCTCTGCTGGCTCAATGCGGTACAAAGTGTCAGAAGCTGTTAGATATCTGCT